>NC_058405.1:46366341-46588996 GCF_002201575.2 Neomonachus schauinslandi | reverse complement strand
GTGTATATATACAACTCTATTTTAGTGCACATTATATACTGGTAAGCACATGCTTCTCTCCTCCCATTAGCAAGTGAGTAGATTGACTCCATGATTCCGTGTTATTAACCTCTTTTTCCCACTGAAGCTTACAAAATGCTTCATGTGATTATTAACGGTTTTTGAATAAATGACACTTACAATAGAAAATGCACACATACCTTCTTATTGGTCTCCACATGTAAAGAAAATTGGTCACTTCTGGCAATTATATATGTCAAGTATTATTGCTACTTTTTATATGAAGTACTCAGAAGGGATGGTTGTCTTCCAGAAAGTTTTCAGCTCAAGTGCCAATACTGTGCCATTTGGCTGAGTATGGTATCTACACAAGGAAAATATCTGCATGTTGTGGAGTGAAAGTATGACATAGTATGACATGTATTTTTACCTGGAACATTTTCCCCCCACAATAACATATAAATGCACTTCTGTCATTTCCAAATATAGATACTTAGTACATAGTTTTTATCAGGGTAACCCCACCTCTCCGCTCTGTAGCATTTAGAATTTAAATTGGGTACCTTGGAATTGAAAACTGTAGCTGCTTAAGACAGGTGAAAAAGGAATAGTCACATTCATGCCTCTGAGTGCACCAGAAGGTGAAAAGTTTATTGTTCCACCACATGCGGCAGACTTTATTATTTCTAGAGTGAAATCTACAAACATAATGAAATTGAATTGAATATCTAAAGGTGGATATGTACCTTGAGGGCACTTCACGAGTTCGCACACAGAGAGAACAAAGAGAAAGCATATAAAGAAAAGGCAGAAAAATATATATAACCTAAATTGGAAACTACTGAGAAGAATAAGAAATAATAAGATTGGAGAATTGATAGAATAATGAACTGGGAATTCCTTCTCCACTCTGTACCCAGAGCAAAGGATTTGTTACGCATATTTCCTGGCTGAACAAAGTAGCCTGAGTTCTCTTCTAACACCAAAAGTGCTATATAGTTATCAGTTTTAAAAGTAATGCACATGTAGAAAATATATCTCAATGTTGAAATAATTTGTATCAATCCTAAAAGTGCAATTTGACACTGAACTTCATTTTCTTTTTTTTTTTTCTTTTTTTTTTATTTAAAGATTTTATTTATTTATTTGAAACAGAGAGAATGAGAGAGAGAGAGCACATGAGAGGGGGGAGGGTCCGAGGGAGAAGTAGGCTCCCTGCCGAGCAGGGAGCCCGATGCGGGACTCGATCCAGGGACTCCAGGATCATGACCTGAGCCGAAGGCAGTCGCTTAACCAACTGAGCCACCCAGGCGCCCTGAACTTCATTTTCTTAACCACCTCATATTTTTGCCTGAATGATGAAGATGGTTTTGAATATTCTGCTTTTTTTTTCCTGTGCTGACATTACTTTAATCCATGTAGAAATTCTCTACTCTAAGTACAAGAGAACTTTTTGATAAAGTAGAAAATAAGTTATGTACTTGAATCTATGTTTGTTCAGAGAGTGTGAGCAATCCATTTTAGAAGAGCATATATAGGTGAACAAGAAAAGATGTTTGACTCGTTACTAACAAATGGTAAGTTAGCTCAGTTTTGGACACATTAGTTAATACTTGAGCAAAGGTTTATCTACCAGGTCAGCTTATAAAATCACTTTTAGTCTAGGGGCGCTCAGGTGGCTCAGTGGGTTAAGCGTCTGACTTTTGATTTCAGCTCAGGTCATGATCTGAGGGTTGTGAGATCCAGCCCCACGGGAGGCTCCACGCTAAACATCGACCCTGCCTAAGATTCTCTCCCTCTGCCTCTCTTTCTCTCCCTTCTCAATAAATAAATAAATAAATAAATATCATTTTTAGTCTAGATATTTTCTAGGTATTCCTATATTCTCTTTAATCTCTCAACTCATTTATCACCTATGTGTTCCTATAAAATTTTTGAATCTCTTATGGTTTGCACTGACTTTATACTAAGATCCAACAGATGGAAGCACAGCAGTGGTATGTATAATGAGACAATAGAACAATGTTATGATAGAGTTCTATTTTCAGAGAGAAAATGGTCTATTGATGTGATGTTCTCAAAAGTCTGGAGAAAATGTGTGATGATTCTTCTACTGACATTTGAAATATTGGTATTATATTAACCAGGATAACATTTCCAAGAAAGTCCATCATTTTACCTATTATTGTTCATATGAGATATATAATGATAATATGCTCAGAGTATCAGTGAATTGTCATTCACTATACTACACTTTCTATGTACAGGAGGGTGGCTGAAAAAAGAATTCAGAAAGGCAGAGTTGGTGAATAACCAAGGATAAATATCTATTAACTTGGTGGGAGAATTATCCAAGAAGATGAATTATGTGCCAAAAGATAAGAAATGAGTAATTAAGAATATAAATAAGAAAAGAGGTAGTATAAGTTTCTAACAGTAGGGAAGTGAACAATAGTGACAGAATTATGGTGCCAAGTCTTAGGCACATTCCATCTTCTTCCCAGAAAGTTAAAAATCAACAGTGACAGATTTAACTGAATATCATCAGAAAACAGTGGGAAAATTATGTAAAGTGTCTTCTTAATTAAACCCAAGTGCATGAAGTTGGCTCTATGCAAATTTGTAAACTAGAATCCTTTCTTCAACTTTCTATAATTCTACACTAATTCCAATATTTTTATCATCTTATAGTACCTATAATAAATACTAAAATCTCTGAAAACCCAGTTCCCATTATATGATTAGTCAAAAATAGGTTACCCCATTACTTGGGTTGTATTTTATCAAAAGCATCTATCTGAAGAGGATAACATCAATTCCAAAGTAATGAATCTCTAATGATAGACTGGCAGGTATTATGGCAAATGAATAAGAAAGCTATTTTAAGAAATATCCTTTTTGAGAAACTTCAAGCTTTAAAATTTTATTTCACTTAAACATTCTTTGAATTCGCAGGTACTCTGCTAAGTAGCAAGCACAGGGACATAAATGAAAAAGAGTCTTTTCCACTGATTTAAAATACCAACATACACACATGCACACAATTTATGAATTGATCAACAAATAAACCTCGCCTCAAAATCTATGGTTTAATCGAGAACCGCTATGGGAGTTACTTTTAATGAATAACCTTAGTTAGAAGCAAAAACACCCTGTAAGTATAATTCAAGATTTTGATTAGTAGCCTGATTTTCTATGTAATCATTCAATTCTTTTTACCTTTTCTGTTAGATTTTTACCATTTCTTGATTAATATATGGCCGCCAATTTCATGCCAAGATTCCAGTTTCTATGACAATTGAATTAGGATCTTGTTTTCCTGTACACTGATGGAATAGGAGAAATTGGTTGGACAGTGGTATTTGGAATACAAGTTGTAAAACGCCGACATTGATTTAGGCTTTCCTATTTGAAATCATGCAATCTTAACTATCTCATTGACTTTTATTGAGCTTTCCTGAACAGCTTATCAAGTACTTAAGAAAAGTAAATTTCTTAAGTCACTCTTCTCTTTAAAGGTAAAGCCTTAGGGTAGGGATAGTTTGTGTACTTTAATATTAATCTAAAGAACATTTAATTTAAGAAAATTATTATCACACACACATCTCATTTTTTCTTTAAAGTGTGTGTATATGCATGTATAGAAGAAAATATGTGTACATTTTAATACATTGGAGAACTGAAGTATGTGTGTATACACAAATATATTACATGTAATATAAGATATATATATATATATCATATCTATATTTATATATAATTTTCCAAGCTAGAGACAACCACTAATAACATGTTGATGAATGACTATAAATACAGACAAACATACATGCACACACATATATTCATTCACCAACACACATGAAGATAGATAGATAGATAGATAGATAGATAGATAGATATTGATATATATAAAGTTTTGTCATAGAAATGCTGTAATTCCTTATGGTCTACGTACTGAGCTCTATGGAGAAAGAAAAACACATTTAATCTGCTATTAAAATAGTTGATGTTTTTCTTCTGGATGATTTTCCGCTGTATATGTTTCATTGACTTGAATTCTTATTTTGAAGAGTCCAGTCCAGGGACAGGCTGAGTCCCTATTTCCTAAGAGAAAATTGTTATCATTATTGACCTGCTCATGAAGAAAGAGCAGCGAAGAGAAAAAGAAACACAACGTGTTACATCTTTTACTTTGCCTTTAAGAACTTTTTTCTAGAGATCAATGTTCGTGCCTTGTAGAATTATGACTTGCATGTTGCCTTTTCAATATGGGTCAGACAATCAATGTAACACTGCTATTCCTTCCACCACCCTTCAGTTGTCTAGTGTTGCCATGACCATGTACTCTTTAATTTTCAAATTGAATTTGGATTCGTTCCCGAGACCCCTTAAAAAAATTGATTTTCAACTGTAAGTGGCTTACATCGGCATGATGTTTGGAACTAATGTTGTGGCAACCACAGATAGCTGGAGTAAAAACCTCATGTCATCTTTGCCAGATGCTAACTTTCAGGGTAGAAATACCTTTATTTACCCTGTAATGAGTTTTTAAAAATAATTTTTTTCTTTATCCTAATTTTCAGCTAACTGATTTTAGTAAATTAAAGAGTTGTTGATCATGAACTTTGGTTATGACAGGTAATCTTTAATTTTCTCTCAATTTCATACTTGATATTCTTATGTACTACTTTGCTTCCTTTTCTACGTAATTGGGAGTTTGGAAATGTATTTACCAACAATAAGCATTTAGGATCTAAAGAAATTTTAAATTATAATCAGTTTCTTTTGCAAAAAGAAATCAGCATCTACCCAGAATGATAGATTCTTTCTGTTTAAGTAAATATTTTAGTTAATATATACTTTTTCCTTTGAGAATGTGTAATAATAAAGTAACAAATAAATGTATTTTTTAGGTCTTAACTGAAAGTATAAATAACATTCCAGGATTTTGTGGTATCTTGGGTAATCAAAGAGTCATTAATCATCTGTAAGCAATTTCTAAATAGGTTGAAGCAATAGATATTGTTTTGAATTTCCTTAATTTTATGATATTTTGGAAATACATAATTTTTTCTTTTCAATTTCTTGCTACCAAAAATTGCATAATTAAAATATCTTAACTAATCAATATATGCTACAAAAAATATACTTAAATTGAGTGTATTTAAAGCATATTCACATACATTCCTGTTAAAAATGTTATGAAACACATAAACCTTTGGGAAAACTTATTCACAATGTGAAAGAAACAATAATGTTCATAGTCTTGAACATTATTTTTGATTCTATAAATTACCCTAGTAAAATTTTGAAATCCAAAAATTAGTAAAATCTTGTATGACATATGCATTTATAAAAGCGAGATGAATGAAAGGTAAAAAAATGAAAGTAACCTAATGGTCCAAAAGAAAGGGACTAATTTAAGGAAACCTAGATAAAAACCTAAAACATGAGACATGCCATGAGAATCATGGTATTTTTAAGTAATGATGATCTTTTTAAAAATAAAAAGAGGTGTATAAATACATTAATTTAAAAAATAAAAAGAGGTGTATAAAATATTAATTTAAAAATCAGGATATACATAAAATGCGTATGTATTTATAGGAATATATTATCTATTATATATTATTATTATGCTCACAGCTATGTAAAGAAAAACTAGGAGAAATTTCTAAAAATACAATGGAAAAATAGCAGTATAACATAATTATTGAGTTAAATTGGGTTATAATTATAGGTTTATTGATGAACACATTTTTAATTTTCTAATTTGATAAATTTACTACAAATGTAGTATCTCATTACTTTTATATATAATATAAACTTTATATATGATACATAATAAAAGTCAAGCTAGCTTTAAAAATAAAATATACTAAATATATTATAACAAGGCTCCAATGTGTTGCTTTCTCATTTCAATTCACATTTATTTTGTTTTTCTATTCTTTGGTTGGCATTAACAATTGCAATTAAGCAAAGTAATAATTCCCCCATGCCTAAACCACTTACTGATAGTTAATTCTACATAAATAGGTGTGATATGAGAGTGAAGGTATGGTTCAGAGAAGTAAAGGAAAAGGCTATAAAACACTGTAAGTCTTTCAGATCACTTGAACTCAAAGGTGCCTACACAATTACCCAATTACTTGGAAGTGACTGGGCCTTTGTGGGCAATAGACACGACTGTATTTCAATCCTACTCTTTTCACAGCATCTTTCTCCTTTTATTTTAGATGTTACAACTTACACTTTAAGCACACAATGTTCAAATTCTTATCCTTTGATCTTTCTTTTTTCCTAACTGGTAAGGAATATTTTTTCTTTAACCTTTATTTATCAACTCCTTCATGTTTAATTTGTTGCTTACCCTATCATCCAAAGGACCAAGTCAATTAACTAACCTTTTTGGGGATTTTTTTTTTCCAACTAAAATAGAAAAAGTAAAAACAGAAATATTAAGTAGAAACTCTTTTTATCATAATTTAAAATAGCCATTGTAATTGTAATAGTCTATATCGTAAAAAGAATAATTCCTATTTTTTTTTTAAGATTTTCTTTTTTTAAGTAATTTCCACACTCAACATGGGGCTTGAGCTCACAACCCCGAAATCAAAAATAGCATATTCTACTGACTGAGCCAGCCAGGCATCCCAATTCCTAATTTTTAATAAGAGAAGTAAAAAGATTAACTCTTAATTATCTAAACATGGATTATCACTTTAAAAATAATTTTGTAATTATTTACAGCTGAAAATCATTTTAGGTAGATTTATTTAGGCTATCCTGCATTCTTCTAGCCTTCTTTCTTCCTACCTCTAGGTAAGTGTCAATATTTGTTAATAAAATAATGGTGTTTAAGACCCACTGAAGAGAGGGATTAGGAGAAATTATTAAGAATCTCAATAAGGTAAAGATTTAAAAGCTTTGGGTTTTGATACATAAATTGACTCTAATGATGTACAAAGGTCATTTGGTCCTGGAACTAATAGCCCCTTTTTTTTAATGACCTTTAATGACGCTTCCTTAAATAACATAACAAAGAATTTATCAGGGCTACCTGCTGAGGAGCCATCAACTACCAGAAGACAGTGGGGCTTTATTCTTGGTAGAGATTGTTAAGGTATTGGTATTCACTGTTCTCTTTCTTTTCTTTCTACCTGGGCATGTTCTCTAGGAAGAGCCACGAAATGACTATCTGTTCTGTGACTGATTCTCCTTTTAACTGAGATGCCAGCTCATTGGTCATCTATGATGATCTACCATGTAGGGTTCAGGAGCTAAGCTATATGCACACTTTGGCCCTTTCATTACATTCTACTAGCATCATTTTCCACACAGCAATCCATGATTTCGTGTTTAGAACTTACTCAAATTGGTTTAGCATCACAGAGGCAACAATTCTCAACTTCAGAATTTTCCTAATTAGAAAATATATGTCCTTTTCTCCAAAGTCCCATTATTGCCATGTATATCAACTAAGATATTTTTTCTTCTCCATTTGCTCCTCTCTTTATTTTACAGGTATTTCTGTCCCATACACACACACAAAACCTCAAATTCTTACTTCCTTTTTTTTCTTCTCCATTTGCTCCTCTCCTTTATTTTATAGGTATTTCTCTCCCATACACACACACACACAAAATCAAATTCTTATTTCCTTTATTATGTGAAAAAACATGTGAGGTAACTTCTATGCTCCTTGTAAAAGTAAGATTTCAAACTCCATCAGGTTCTAGAGACGCTCTTAAATCTTATCAATATATGGTTACGATAAAAGTGGACTTCTCTTACAAAGAATAGCAGGGGAGCAATGAAAAATATACATTATTCCATATTTTTTTTAAAGATTTTATTTATTTATTTGACAGAGAGACACAGCGAGAGAGGGAACACAAACAGAGCGGGTGGGAGAGGGAGAAGCAGGCTTCCTGCTGAGCAGGGAGCCCGATGCGGGGCTCGATCCCAGGACCCTGGGATCACGACCTGAGCCAAAGGCAGACGCTTAACGACTGAGCCACCCAGGTGCCCCTATTATTCCATATTTTTACATATGCATGTCTTTATTCATTCATCAAGTACTTACTGATTGCCTATACTACATGGAAAGACTAGCTGTGTTTTGAAGATGAAATAATAGAAAAGAAAATACTCATCCAAAAGCAGCTTATATGTATAAAGGGAAAGGTGACAAAGCAAACAAATGCTTAAGGATTCATTTGGTGAATAAAAACTTAATGATTAAACATAATAACATAGCCAAGATAGATGAGGTAGAAATGTAAACGAAGTCTGCCTAGTTTTACCTTAGTAGAAATTAACTGAGGGGCTATACTGGGCCAGTAACTTTATCAAATTATCTTGTTTCCTATAATCCTATATGAGCTAGGTAATATTATCTACAGAGATAAGGTAACAGACTCAGGAAAAGTAAATTACCCAGGACCACATATCTAGTGTATATAATATCTCAGAATCAAACCAACGTCAATCTAATTCTAGTCTCTAACTCTAATTTCTGATGACAATTAGTTTGAGTCTAGAAAGATGAGTAGACATTTGGCAGTTAAACAAAGTAAGGGAAGAATATAGGTTCTAATCCATTGAATTCTGTTCAACTATTATTTCATAATCCCATAAAAAAGAAGTGTTAATTTCTCTTACAAGACTGGTGGTGGTGTTACTAAGATCAAGCCCTTACCTAGCCCTGTTCTAAAAACTTTATATATGTGAAATTGTTTATTTCTCATTAACACCATGAGGACACACTGTTCACTCCATTTTATACTGGAAGAAAAGAGAGAGGTTAAGTACTTTGTTTAAAGACACACATCTGGTAAGCATTAAAGCTGGAATATGCAACAGAGGCATTATGCCACCCTAGTCCATACTCATAACGGATGCGCAATCCTGCTTCTTTCAAAAAGTTACAGGCAGTGTCAATCTGAGGTTTAAACAATGGGTAAACTATTAGAGAATTCAATTTAAAGTAGAGTGGTTTTTTTTTCCCCCTCATGAATGCAGACAAGAATTACTGAGAATAGACAGGTTTGAGTGACCCTCTCTTGAACAGCGAATGCATCCTTTGTATTCATCTAAATGATTATCACTCTACCAGACAATTACATGTTTAAATTACTGTGACCTCTTCCCTTCCTCCGCCACAATCACTACTTCTCAGGCTGTAGCTCCTTGACAGCAAAGACTCTGCTTTATTTGTTATGGGATCCTCAGTACCTGGTTTGCCCTCAAGGGAACTAGGTTTATCAATAGGAAGACCAGACAGGACTCCCAAGAAAAAGGTCCAGGCAAGAGATGCTGAGGTTCTAACCCACAGTTTTAGCAAGAATTAGGGAATGTGTAGGGAATTAGGGAATGTGTTGATGAAATAATTAGAATATAATGATTGTCTAGGTATGCACTTGGAAGAGAGGGAAGAATCTAAGATGACTGATAAATGTCTGGTGGGAGACGGGGATTGTGTGGGTGGTGGAATCATTCACAAAGAGAGGAATTTTAGGAGTTATGTTTTAGCTCTATTGAGTTTGATTTGCCTGTTGTTTTCAAATAGAGATGAGTTGCCCAGGAGGCAGCTGGATAAAAACAAAACAAAACAAAACAACTGAGGGATTCAGGATTCATTGTTCTCTCTTACTGATGCCCTTAAAAATACATGAATTCTAGGGAGAAGCTGGGATTTGGGCTTCCCTCTCACTATATTGTATGGCACTGTGCCAGGGGTGAGGTTTATGGTGAGAGTGTGTCTCAACCTTTTCTACTAGTTTCAATGTGGATACTTTCTCAGTCTCCCCACGTGTAGGAGTCATTCAGCTAGCTTCCGCATTTCTCTCAGATCGAATTGCTCTGTGTGTTGTTCGGCGTGTAGCTAGATGCGCACAGTGTGCAGCAGAGGGGCTAATAAGACGTTCTTCCATCATTGTGAATGTAAACTGATGTAGCCACTACGGAAAACACTGTGGAGCTTCCTCAAACAAACAAACAAACAAAAAACTACCATACGATCGAGCAATCTCATTTCTGGGTATGTACCCAAAAAGAATGAAATTGGGATCTCAAAAAGATATCTGCACATCCATATTCACTGCAGCATTATTCACAGTAGCCATGACATAGAAACAACCTAAGTGCACACTGATGGAAGAATGGATAAAGAAAATGTGGTACACACACACGCACACACACACACTGAATATTATTCCGCCTTACAAAAGAAAGAAATCCTACCATTTGAGACAACATGGACGAAACTGGAGGGCACTATACTAAGCAAAATAAGCCAGCAGAGAAACACAAATATTTCATGGTATCATTTATATGTGGCATCTAACAATTAAAACAAGTCAAACTCATAGAAAGAGTAGAACAGTCTTTGGCAGGGACTGGGGAGTGGGGAAAATAGGGAGAGTTTAGAAAAAGTATATAAAGGTTCAGCCGTAAAATGAATAGTCTGAAGATCTATTGTGTAGTAGGGTGATGACAGTTGGTAATACTGTATTTTCTTATTAAAATTTGCTAAGATAGTGGAACTTCGGTGTTCTCACACTCACACACACACAGAAGGTAAATATGTGCGGTAATGGATGTGTTAATTCTATGCTGGGCATCTTTTTCAGAATGTGTATGTGTATCAAATCACCCCAATGTACACTTTTAATAATTACAATTTTATTTGTCAATTATATCCCAATAAAGCCGAAAAACAAAAGATATCTATTATAAAGAGGCCCAAATCAATTTCTAATAATAATTTTGTTTTCTTTCTTTCTTCCTTTTTCTTCCTTTCTTTCTTTCTTTCTTTCTTTTTTTTTTTTTTTCCAGAATTGATGGCCACTAAAGGGTTTTTTGGAAAGCACGGAAGAACTAAATTTAAAGACTGGCAAATGCTTGTGAAAAGCAAGTGCTATTTTTGGATAGCATCAAAAGGGAACAATTCAATCAAATCATTTATGTAAAGTATTTCCACAAACTTGCAAAGTCCTGTATTTTTCTTCTTAATTGTAGATGGGTGGAACTGCTTCCTTTTGGGTAGTGGAGAAGAATGCACCCTACAGTTTTTAAAACTTCTTCTCTGATATTGGCATTTAGCTGTAGCACTAACAGCTTGATCCTTTAGAAAAATTCAAGAAAATCATGTCCTCGACAGGGTAGAGCTATCGCTTGCTGGAGTGAGAGCAGCGAGAGCATCTTCTGATCTCATCATTAGCAATGAAACCCGTAACCCACTTCTGCAAATTGGCAGATTGAGTAGGGAGTCTGAGGAGCAAAGTGGCAGTCTTTCCTCTATCTCTGCTCCAGAGGTAAGAGCAGTTCCAGCTTTTTTTTCTTTCCAGCATTGTTGTGGTGTAGCAGTGAAAAGTCGTAAGAGAAAGAAAGAAAAAAAAAAGACAGCTAATGATGAAAAAGCCTCTCTGAACTTACAACAGAGATGAGCCTATACTGTATCTGGGGACTAATATTAGTAACATTAGTGTTACTATTAGTATATTAGTATATTATTACTAATGTTTAGTAACATTAAAATGTTACTAATTTTCTTATTAAAATTTCCTGCCTTCCACTGTTAGCGTGGCTCTCCCAAAACACAAAATAAAAATCTCTTTAATTTTTTTTGGTGGGGGGTCATCATTTACTATTATGTTCCAAGTATGATTTCTCTTAAGAAATATCAAAGAATAAATTACTCCCTGACCTTAATATTTAAAATGTCCTAGGAAAACATCAATAAGGTTTCTTTCTTAAAAATACTTCTTTTCCTCCTCTCAGTGTTTGCTTGAACTGTCATAGCATTGCATAGGAGAAAAAAGTAAAAGCCTAAGAAAGGCAGTCAAAAAATAAATAAATAAAAGCACAGAAATTCAATCCAGTCCACTTTTCAGTTGTCTCTTTTGTAATGTCCAAATAAGTGAATTTTTGCTACAATGTTCACTCGCACTCTGGGGTCAACTAAAATTAACACAAACTTGTGTACTCTTTTCAAACTTCAGAACACATGAAAAAGGACTTGTTGCTAGCCAAACATGTAACTATCAGCACATAAATGAGGCAGCAGGCCCCAGACTTCCCCCAACCAAACAGACCATCCTTCTGAGGGCTTTATCATTCTCCTGCCATTACAGACATCAACTTCCAGCACTCCGAGAGGTCTTATTTTATTTATTTATTTTCTTTCAAGTTTACCCCGGGAATGAAGGAGAGGAGTGTCTTTTTCATATGTTAGCAATCCATGAAACCTAACTACCTGTTTGGATTGGTTGATAGGCCTAAACAGAAGCAAGTATAGTTGTCCTACAGAATGTAGGGTCTGGACTGACACCTTTTCAGGAATGACATTTGCTGCGGACCCCTCTCTACCTCTGCCCCCTCATAGCCATCCTCATCCATCCATGTTCTTTATTCACTAGGTTTCAGTTACATGTGTTCTCTATCAGTTCCTTGAACATGGCAAGCCCATTTTTGTTTCTTTTGCAAAAAGATCATTGCATTTGCTTTTTCCCTTGATTTTAATGTTTCTCTCAGATCTTTGCCTGGCTGCTCCCACAGTTCCCGTGAGAGCTTAGAATTTACTCCCTGTGCTAAACATTAGCAGAGCTAGTCTGTTATGCAGGTACTCTCACTCTATTCTGTTGCATTTCCTCGGTGGCTCTGGTCACAATCTCACAATATGTACCTCTTTGTATTTGTATTCTTGATCGTTTCTCTTCATTAGAATGAGAAGAGAAGTGTGTTCCAATTGCAAAGCAGAAATGTGTTCCAATTGCAAAGCACTGTTCCAGTGCTTGGAACAGTTTAGGCGTATCAGCACATAATTTTGAATTAATGCATTAACTTAAATATAGTAGAGCCAAATAAAAAAATGGAAGTTGGATCTTACTACCAGTAATCACCAAATAACAGAGCATAATCATTTGAATCAAATGATTTTAAACATAGAATCATAAGTGGCAAAAAAGCATCAGTACAAATTATAATTTTACAAAAACAATCTGAAGATCTCTTCAGTAGGATAGTTTATCAAACTCCAGTGCTTATGGCCTTAATTTGCTTAATTAATTTGCTTCATTTGCTTCTTAACGCCTTCACCCTAATGTATATCACAGATATGGGGTGCCAAAATCTCTTTATACAGTGCTCAGCCAATAGGACATTATTGTATGTCTCCTCTTGGTCTCTTTACCTCAACTGGAAAAATTACTGAGAATATAGCCTGATTTTTTTCTTTACATTTTAGAGATGATCTGCATAATATTAGTTAGGTACTATCATATTTTGGGATTTATAACTATAGGTTTTTCTTAATAGAAGTTGAAATTTGAGTATATTTTTGAAATATCATGAATGGTATATTCTATTTCTATTCTACTCTATTCTATTCTATTGCCATTTTAATAGAAAATGTTCATAAATACATTTTATTCTATTAAAGAATAGAAGACATGAGTCCGGAGACAAAAATATGTCTAAATTTACAAAATGAGTCAGTTTAGCTAATGAATATGCACAATCTAAGAATCCCTTTGCCAAGTCTAGTGAACCTCCTAGCAGAAGCACAGTTATGTAATAATGATATTGGAAAAAGCACAAGTGAGAACAGAAATGATGGTGGCTTCTAATTCAGCTTTGGCTGATGAGCTAAATGAACTGGCAGCATTTATAGGACAGGGACTAGGAGGAGTACCTATAGCCAATTTTCTGTGCAGACTAATACAATATTTTCTTTAGCAGAGTAAATTGGTTGAAAGTTCTCTCCATTTTCAGATGCCTTTTGTTCAGGGCTTCCTAAGTGCAGTTTGCCATGGTATATTTCTATTTGCTGGAAATTTTTAATAATTAGGAAGAGCCTTAGCAAACTTGCAATAACTTCCTCTGCACTAAAGTCAGGTGTGATGAGCACTGGCAGGTTTTTGATCCCTTGCACCAGTGATTGAACAAATTCCAAAGGTTCCTGGGAGAAGGACTGACAGGTCAAGCCATGTGCCTAGGCCAATCAGTTCTAACTCTGATTCTGCAAGGTACCTGCAGTGCAGGGCTGGGAAATTGAAAATGAGAGTAAAGTAGAGGACTGAGTGTTTGATCCCATTTAACCTTCTGGTTAATCTACTGTGAATCAGTACTAGACAAATGTAGGGGCAAGATTCTTTTGAATTCCATCTCCACGGGCTAAAAGTAGACATACACTTGGGCAAGTATTTTTAATGACATTTTTTTTTTTTTTTACTTTTTGTGGAAGCAGCATTACCACATTTTATTATTCTTTTAAAAAGACTTACTACTCTGACAAATTTCTAACTAATGATATAATTACTTCATTAGGTAGCATAATTAGAAATTACTTGAAGTATAAAGAGCACCTGGTAAAGAAATGCTTAATTTACTAAATAATTTCTATTCAAATGATTATTAAGTTAAAATCAGAAGTTGCTGAAAACCTCAAGTAATGGTTTTTACCAGTGCCACATGATAAAGTAATTGCTCAATTAGCAATTAGTTACAAATAGCAGTGCCCTTTATTTTTACTTAAAATAAGTAAGCTGATTTCCACTTGTCAAAAACGAGTATTAATTAGATGGGAAAATTAAAAAAAAAACTCACACCTTGTTAGTAGAATTTACAGCCATACGGAAGCCCTGTCTGCTTTTCATTTTTTGTTTCTTTGAATTAGGTATAGAAATAAACAAAGAAATTTTTTTCTTTTTCTCTTTTACTCTAGAAGCATGCGGGAGAGGGAGAAATTCTGATTTAAGCTTGATTTTTCTGACCATCCTTATTAAAGTGAACTATATGAATTTTTATTATTTTTTTAAAAGATTTTATTTATTTATTTGAAAGAGAGAGAATGAGAGAGAGAGAGAGAGAGCACATGAGAGGGGGGAGGGTCAGAGGGAGAAGCAGACTCCCCGCCGAGCAGGGAGCCCGATGCGGGACTCGATTCCGGGACTCCAGGATCATGACCTGAGCTGAAGGCAGTCGCTTAACCAACTGAGCCACCCAGGCGCCCCTGAATTTTTATTATTTAAAAGATAAAAAAGGTACCGTCCACATCTTTCTCTTTTTTTTTCTTATTGAGGTATAATTGACATATAACATTTTATTAGTTTCAGGTGTTCAATATAATGATTTGACATTTGTATACACCACAAAATGATCACCACTATAAGTCTGGTTACTGTTGGTCACCAAAGTTACAAAATTATTTTCCTATGTACGAAATTCAAAATTTTACTCCTTTAACAACTTGCAACTATGCCTATAATATTGTTGACAGTGATCATCATGCTGTACATTACATCCCAATGACTTGTTCATTTTATGACTGGAAGTTTGTATCTCTTGACCCCCTTCACTCATTTTACCCACCTTCTAGCCCCCTCCCCTCTGGCAACCACCAATAAGTTCTCTGTATCTATGAGTTTTATATTGTATTTTGTTTGTTCATTTGTTTTGTTTTTTAAATTCCACATAAAACTTAAAATCATCCGGCATTTGTCTTTATCTGTCTAACTGATTTTACTTAGCATGATACCCTCAAGATCCATTCATTTGCAAATGAAAAGATTTCTTTATTTTTTATGGCTTTTGGCTATTGTAAATAATGATGAAACAAATATAGGGATGCATATATCTTTTTGAATTAGTGTTTTTGTTTTCTTCAGATAAATACCTAGAAGTGGAATTGTTGGCTTATATGGCATTTTTATTTTTAGTTTTTTTGAGGAAACTCCATACTGTTTTCCAAAGTGGCCGCACCAATTTACATTTCCACCAACAGTATAGGAGGGTTCCTTTTTCTCCACATTCTCGGCAACACTTGCTAGGTCTTGTCTTTTTGATAATAGCCATTCTAACAGGTGTGAAGTGATATCTCACTGTGGTTTTGATTTGCATTTCCCTGATAATAAGTGAGGTTGAGCATCTTTTTATATCCCTTTTGGACTTCTTTGGAAAAATGTCTATTCAAATCATCTGCCCATTTTTTAATTGGGTTGTTTTGTTTGTTCTTGTTTTTGATTTAGAGAGAGAGAGCACACAAGTTGGGAAGGAGGGGCAGAGGGGGAGAGAGAGAGAGAATCTTAAGCAGGATCCATGCCCAGAGTGGAGCCAGGGGTGAGGGCTGAGATCGCAGGGCTCAATCTCACCACTCTGAGATCACTACTGGAGCCAAAATCAAGAGTTGTATGTTTAAACAACTGAGCCACCCAGGTCCCAAGTTGTATTAGATTTTTTTAAATATATTTTGGATACTAACCCCTTATTGGATATATGATTTGCAAATATTTTCTCCCATTTATTAGGTTGAGATGTGTACTATTTTTAGTTATGTTATTACTTTATCATCAGAATATGTTTGAAATGAAAACCCCAGTTCTTTTTTAATATTCACTTATTTATTTATTGTTTTTTTAATTTAAATTCAGTTAGTTAACATTATCATTTCTTATGTATGAGCTTTTTAAAGCCAAGAACTATGTATTGATAATTATATAGCCTTGGGCCCTTGAACAAAGCTTGTATATAGCAGGCATTTAGTGGGGGGGGGGGGGAAAGGAAGAACTGAAGCAGGAAAGGAAGAAAATAAGCAAATAAGGAGAAAAAGGAAGGGAGGTGGGAGGGAAGGAATAACTAGGGAAAGAAAAAGTGCAGAGAAGGGGCAGGAGACAAGCTGCTTTTAGTCTTCTATGTATAATTTAGATTGAATTCATCAAAATCGGAGAGTAAGTTTTATTTATTGATTTATTTTAAAGATTTTATTTATTTATCTGACAGAGAGAGAGAGAGCACCAGTAGGCAGAGTGGCAGGCAGAGGGAGAGGGAGAAGCAGGCTCTCCGCTGAGCAGGGAGCCAGACACGGGGCTCGATCCCAGGACCCTAAGCCGAAGGCAGACGCTTAACCATCTGAGCCACCCAGGCGCCCCTGGAGAGTAAACTCTAATTTTTGAAAAGAGATTGATGTATCATTCCCTAAAGAAGCCCACTCAATAAAATATCACCCAACCACCTCCAAGTGTCTCCTAAACTTTGAATTACTATTACAAAAGAAATATGGTATCAGTGTTTATATTTAATTAATTTATAAAGTTTTACACTAAAATTAAATGTGTTCTTTGTAGGAACTAACTTCAAAAATGGGAACAAATAGTATTATGGATTATGTATACGCCAAAAGTATTTATACGCTGGAATTGCTATGGGGATACTTAAGTCAATTTGTATTACCTTCTCACTAATCAACTGGTTTGCTGACTGCTGAGAACCTTGAGAATTCAAGTTTATTGACACCTGTTACTTACACATGCACAGAAATTGCTTGAGCCTTGAAAACTAAGTTTGTTTCTTTAAAAGGAAACAGTAAGATATTTTTCCTGACATTCTGTTTGAAGATAAAATGTATCTACCTGTTTTTAAAGACTCACATGAATGGAAGGTAAAAATCATAAAATTTCCTTATTTATAATACTTTCTACATGTTTTACTCACTGTATGATAAAATACAAAAGAATACAAATACTTTTTATAAATATTTAATTTGATTTCCATTATAAAAATTATTCCTTTTATTTTATTCCTACTTATATTTCATTACTCTGGATTTAGTGACTTAAGGTAATATTCACATTTATTCAGAGTCTGTTTCAGGCCAATGGGGTGAGTGAGTATACTAGTCAGACACTCATGGAGTGGAGGGAAGCCCATGCATTTCTCTCTGCGCTCATTTCCCACAAATGAAGTATGCAGTTAAGTTTCATTTGGTATTACAGGGTATATTTGGTCCTCAGGGCAGCAATAAAGACTGAGACTGTTTTTGATAGTGAGGAAAAGACCTCAGTGAAGAAACCAAAGGGAAAAATAGAGCCGATAAAAACATACCTAACACTCCAGATCACGTGTCTCTTAAGCAGTTTGTGAGTTTCTTTGAACTTTGTTCAATCAGCATATAAACAATCTCAAGATTATCCCCCCATATTTTCATATTTTCATAGATGTGTACTACATGCAGATCACAAGACTGGTGGCATCATTTGAGAGTTTTGAGTTTCTCTCTTATTCATCTAATCAGAATTTATCTACCATCTTCTAGCCTTACTCCATCCTACAGGATTTCTAGTACAGCAACAACAGCAACTGAAGACAGTGCTGGGTCTTTTGCAGACATTATAAAAATCCTCATTCAAACCCTATAAGGAAGTTAGATTGCTTTCTGTTTATATAAGAGGAAACTAGTATTTTGTAGGTGTTTGAAGTCGGTGAGATTTTTAATTGCCAGTTCATATGTTCCCCCTGGTTGGTGATTCAAATATTCTGAATTCAGTTCAAGAGAGTACACAATGAGCACCTACTATTCTGCAAAGACCGGGCTGGCCATGGGGGAGAAAATAAGTGAATCCAAAACTACACATATTTTTCATATGCAGGTTATAGCAGGATCATTAGTTGCTTAAAATAGACTTGAGAATGCTAAATTACTGCAGTAGGATGCATCTTAATGATAATTATAACTCTAAATATCAACATTAAAAAAATGTTACTTTTTAAAGCAAGTGCTTATGCAACACATACATATGCTATGTATGCTCTAAGTGCCTAGACTATTTAGTCTTTTAATCTGCATAAATAAATCTACAAAGAAGGAACTATGATCTTTCACCAAAGAGGAAACAGAGACACCAGGAGATTAATAAGCTTGCTCAAGATCACACAGAGAGAACGCTGCATCAGAGATTTGCAACCAGGCAGCCTGCCTCCAGAGACTATCCTTAACCACCACACCGCACTGTCCCTGCTGGGCTGAGGCACCTCCCACTCAAAGGTTATCCTCTTGAGATAATCTGTACAATTACCCAAAATTGACTATGCTGAGAACACTAGCTATCTAAAATATTACACCTCTTTCAGTCACTCTTCATCATCTCACCTTCATCCTCCTTATTTTAAATGCGCTTTTCATGTATTTGTATAAATTAAGTTTCCGTAGAAACATGAAAGAGCAAGACAGTAACTATAAAGGGCGTATTTAAATAGGTTATTAAACACCAATGTGATTTAAAAAAACAGGCAACCCCTACAGATAAACATTTAACTCCTCAGTATATAAATTATTTATGATTTTAAATATATTTTCAGGAAAGCGAAAGAGATTTGTACCAAAAACAGAGAAATTTAAGAACAGATTAGTCTTTCAAGGAAGCTCTTCCATCCTTTTTATCCAGCATGTATGCTTTCTCACTATATATATACATTCCGACTTGCTCTAGTTTACACTGAAGAAAGGGAAAATATATCCAATGTTTATCGAATGCCTGCTAGGTAGCAGGCACTTTCACATATGGCTTCTAATTCTAACAACACTTCGTAGTATTATTATCCTCAATTTATATATTAAGAAATTGAGACACTGATCACACTGATCGATTAAGTGACTTGCCCAAAGTCACACAGCTGGTTAACGGTGGAGAGAGAATTCTAACCCCGGTTGTCTGACCCAAGGGTGCCAGGTTTGGCTTTAAAAAAAAAAAAGGACAGCAATGTAATTGAGATAACCTTTCTGGATACACAGATTCAGTGATGAATATCTGAAGCTCACATATTACTTTTCTTTTTATTTCTCTTACATTTATATTTATTAAATTTACTTATAATTTTTTAAATTTCTTAGGCAGTGTTTTGTGACTAACATTCAGTGTTGTCTTATTTATCTACCAGGTCATAATCTGCATTCTCCCTTTTGCAGTTGAGCTAAATCTGGGATTTTTTTGCTTTTACTCTGCAATCTGTGCCTCAGGAAAAAAAACAAATGTATTTAACAATACCCGTAGTATTATAAGCTCCATTATCATTTGGAGCCATGTAGATTATTCAGGGGTCATACATAACCTACCACAGTACAAAATGTAGATTATTACGGTATCGGTAAAAGGACTGCTGAGTGTGATGTTTTACATGGCATGTTTTCAAGATATTAGCAAACCTCATTAGATTAGTAAGGCTTCCTAAGATTCCACAAACCAGAGAAGGCTCTGACTTCTATGCATTACCATGAACTCTAAGAGGGGACCAACTAAGAACAACACAAAATATATGATCTTTCCAACATTCCTTGTGACAGAATAGCTTCTCTTTCGGATCTCTTTTACAGAAAAATTTGGAAAGATCAAGGAGAGTGAGAACTCTGGCAATTGGTATATTTAAGTTATTAAACCCGTCCAAGATGATTTACAAGTTAGTCTTTATTTTTAATTGAAAATTAGTATTTTGAAATAAAGCTGGATTTGGAGAAAGTGAAGTGAAGTGTTCTCAAGTTAAAATCAGTCAACACCAGCGGATAGTGTATGCTCCTGTGAATACACAACTTGAATCACATTTTAATAATATTCTTATTATACCTCAAGGATCAGATCCAACCAAGACAAATCCAGCATTTGTCATTTTATAAAAAGCTTCTATAATGTGGAAGGAACAATATTAACCTCATGAGTTGGTACAACAGAGGAAATACAATTTGTCTTGGTTTTAGTAAACACAGCTTGCCATTAAAAGTTTTTTTTTTTTTTAACAGAAGAACATATTTTGGATCTTTGATTGAATAAAAATGAGTATCAAATGACATTTGAAGTTTGGTGAACACAAGTAATTAAGGCCCAGATGCTCTGCTTGACCCTCTGCCTGCACACTGTCAAACAGCCCAGATTGTCAACACTTGTTTACAGCAACCCTGATCAGAGAGGTCCATAACCCCAGGTTCTTAATACCTACAATTGTCAATCACTACAAACACAGATTCTACATCAGTGACCTTTGTGAAGTAGAATGAGCTCTGACAGATCTGATAATAGTGAAATATCCCAGGGCATGCCACACTCACTATTAGAAGCTTTCACTTTTTTAACCCTCCAAATACTGTTAAACACAGAATCGGCACTTCCCTCTAATTTTTCCTTCACTGGTAGAGTAAACGGGAGTTTGGAGGCTATGATCTGAACAGAGACAAGCTCACTTTTAACCATCCAAATACTATGTACACTAATCAGGTAATACATTTCCCCCAATGGGCACTTCTGTATGTGGTAGTAGAAAAGAGAATGGAATTTATAGTAAGATACAAGAAATTCAAGTTCTTTTACATCAGTTTATTTTTTTTTTTTAATTCTGTATTCTATACAGGTACTTAACTTTTTGAGTTTCAGGTGACATATAAAACAGTTTTAAGAATAGCACCTAATTGTTAGCATTTATTGAGCACTTCAACATAGATATGGTTCCAATAGCATTAAGTAATAATCCTCAAAATGATCTTATACAGTAGATAATATTACCAACATTTATCAATGAGGAAACTGAGGCTTAGAGGGGGTGAGTAAATCGTGTATGGTCTTATCAGTAAAAGGCTAATGACACTTCAAAAAAGTTTAGATTCAAGTGAGATTCAAGATAATGACTTTCGTGAACTTCTAAACTCAAAGTAGATTATAAGATTTAAAGACTGGTGGCCCAGTCTGTTAAGCATCCGACTCTTGGTTTCGGCTCAGGTCCTGATCTCAAGGTCATGAGATCGAGCCCTGAGTTGGACTGTACACTCATTGTGGAGTCTGCTTGAGATTCTTTCTCTCCTTTTCCCTCTGCCCTTCCTGCTCATGCTCTCTCCCTCTCTCTCAAATGAATGAATAAATCTTTAATAAAAGTAAAGAAAGAAGGGTGGCACATTACACAGAACATCTGATGTGCATATGATATGTTTCAGTCCTCACTCTCAACTACTATGACTGTGGGGTTAGGCAAATTATTTAACCCCAATTATCATCAGTAAACTCATTTTTAAAATAAAATAAATATTATAAGGTTTTCTGTGTGCATTAAATGAGTCAGTGCATGTGAACACTGAGTAAGGTGCATGACACAGAGCAGGAGCAGATAAATTATCATTTTCATTTACTTCCTCTCTTTTTTGTTTCCAGGTAGACTGGGAAAGCAACCAGACATTATTCCAAATTTTGTCTCCACCTTAATAATTCAGTTGGTGAAATTACTTAACCCTGTTTTGTTATCACAGTGTGGAGACCATGATATGGATCATGGGAAACATTAAATTAGACACAATTTATAAGCACTAGCCCAGTGGTGGGGATGGATTATAAACTTAACAAATTCTGTTCTCTCAATGTTAAAGTGACTCCTATATCCTGCACATAAAGTGTTATTTAGTTGAATGAGTAATAAGAGATGTGTAGATGCAAAAAGGGATGAAAAATGTTTACTCTTTAATTGGACAAAGATGCACTGAGCAACTACTTCGTGAAGCTCTGGTGCTCTGAAATGACACTCCGCGGTCAATGAGACTGACTCGGCTCACCCAACTCAGATTCATGGTGGAGGGAGGGATGCAGCAACGGATTTGTCGATGATCAGTGTGTTGACGGCTAAGAAGAAAAAACTAAAGGAAAATTGGGATGGTGTGACACTTAGGAAAAGGGTATTTGGAAGGAAGGGAGCCAGCCATGCAAAGCAAAAAGGAGTGTTCCGAGCTAGAGTGCCAGGAAAACAAGTTCCATGTGGCGAAAATTACCTAAGGGATGGATTTTGTTTCTTTCTTTCTTTTTTTAAGTATTTTATTTATTTATTTGAGAGAGAGAGAGAGATAGCAAGGGAGAGAGCACAAGCAGGGGAGTGGCAAACAGAGGGAGAGGGAGAAGCAGGCTCCCGACTCCAGGCTCGATCCCAGGACCCTGGGATCATGACCTGAGCCGAAGGCAGATGCTTAACTGACCGAGCCACCCAGGTGCCCTGAATTTTGTTTCTTTTAAAATCAACTTTCTCAAGAAAAAATTTACATAAAAGTGCACCTATTTCACATGTATGATTAGATAATAGTGACGATATATTTTTAAAATACAGTTTTTAAAAAGGATTTTACTGATTTTTTTGAGAGAGAGAAAGAGAGAGCGGGAAAGAGAGAGAGTGGCGGCGAAGGAGAGGGACAAGCAGACTCTGAGCTGAGCACGAAGCCTGATGTGGGGCTTGATCTCATGATCCCTGAGATCATGACCTAAACTGAAACCAAGAGTCAGAGGCTTAAATGACTGAGCCACCCGGGCACCCCTAAAATACACTTTTTATAACTACGTCCAGAATTTTTTCTTTTGATTCTGAATAAATTTAGTTTATTAAAAAAACCCTCTTGCCCTTTCACATAAATGTGAATTATTTTAAAATCAGTCTTTTTGGCTCCATTTTTTTTTTTTAATTTTTGCCTTTTCTCTTTCTGTTATCTCTTGCCTTCACCATAACTTGTCTTGTTAATATATCTTTTCTTCCATATTTTCTTTCTTTCTGTTCTTACCATCTTATATAAATACAGATACATATATTCCTTTTCTAGGCTTTTGTCACTATAAACAATTCTGAAATCACACAGATGTGCACACATTTTAAAGCTGATTTAAAGATCCTTGGAGGGAAAATACTTTTATCTGACTGTTTTGTCAAATGTGTTTATTCTTTATTAATAGTTACCATGTAGTTTTCTAGGATGGCTGCAACAGCTCACATTTCTAGCAGCAATGAATGGGAGCACCCTCTCATCTGTGTCCCTGACAGGGACAGGGATGGGACCTTTATACTTGGATAAGTAAATGTGGTATTTTAAGACTGCTTTGATTTTAGTTCCTTGTTTACCACTAAGTTTGAGCATCTCTTCATGCTTGCTGGCAATTTGGATTTGTGCTTCTGTGACATGCCCATTAATATCCTTTTCTTCATTCTTTTTCTTTCATGTTGTTTATTCCTTTTCTTATCAATCTTTAAATACTTCTTACATTTTCTATGCTCCATAGGCAATATGTTCCCTGTATCTGTTGTTTCTCTAATGACTTAATTTATGGGAACTTCTCCATGCAAATTTAATTCTTCTATTATGAATATGAATTTCAGGACTTTCCTACCTAATTATACATTTAATCAACTAGATTTTCCTTTATTATTATAACTATTATTTTTATCCTGCTAGTTCTTTTTAACACTTGTAGTAGTATAATTATGAGTTTTACATTTAAATATTTAATTTACCTGGAATTTACATTGTGTATAATATAGAATGGAGCCTAGATCTTGTTTTTCTCCAGATGCCTATCCATTTGTGTCAGGATCATTTATTGAATAATGAATCCTATTGCCACTGACTGGAGACATCATTATATATTAAATCCTCATATGTACAAAGATTCATTTCTAGATTCTTTTCGAAGGATAGTTTCAGGAGAGTAGTGAGCCTATTTGTCAGTACCATAGTGAGAAAGGAGACGGTGGCATTAAATGCACTTGAATAAGAAGATAAAATCACATCACACCATGTCTTGTAGACTCTTTTAAAATAAATTGGAAGGAAGTTAATTCAGTTAAAAAAATTAATGTCTGTGGTGCAGGTGGTTGATAATGGGGGAAAAGGCAATAGAAGAAAGAAGACCCATGTTAAAAGGCCAACTCAGGAGTCAAACAAAAGATAATGTGGCAGAGGAGATGGAATAGGATTAATTCAAAATATTTGGTGCCTTTGGGTAGTCATTTATTATCTAGGGTAATCTAGACAACCCAGATATTATTGGTGCTGTACCACAGCGAGCTGAGCCACAATGAAGAGTATACAGTAAATTTCAGTTTTCTGAGATGCTTAGAGAAGAGAGTTTCTAATAAATCAGAAATGCTAGTTACCTGACTTAATCAAAAAACTTCTGTGTTTCAGCATTGCTTGCTTGTTGATGATATTTTTAATTTGTATTCATCACCTCTCCTGAGATAGTTAAGTTCAGTTTACTGAAGGTAATTGAATCTTTCATGATTCAGAATCCGCAATGCCTCCGGGACATCATTCTAAACATCAATCCTCATTTTATGGGCATAGATCAGACTGAAACTCTAGTGAATATAAGCAAAACTCTGGAAATTGCATTTTTACCAAAGCTCTGTTATCAACCTAGTTTATTATTTCTTTTTTGGGTCATTTGAGTTTTATCCCTAAAAAGCTGAGGGTGTAACAATTTTGGTTAACTGAAGTTTCAGGTTTATTCTAATATTTATAATGCATCAGAGGATACAAATCCTTTTACTTAAAGGAAATTTCTGTGGGTTTTTTTTGTTTGTTTGTTTGTTTCCAGTTAGTTCAAATATAACAGAAATTATAGTGTGGAGACTTTAGTGAGAGTATGGGGAAGAAAATGAAGGAGAACCTAGATTTTGTCCTAGACATTAACAGAATGGCACCAAGGTGGATTCTGGCCGGGGAACACAGAAAAGCCTGAATCCTCTCTTGTCCCGGCCAGTCACACCTCTCTTGCAGTTCACAAAGGAGGTACGTTACTATTAGGCTGGGCCTCCGAACCCAGTGTGTAAATTTAATGAGCTACACTGGGAGAAATGGTTATCTCTTTTTATTGAAATGTAAGGTGGCCTCAAGTCCAGAAGCACAGCTTCAGAACTGCCACCCTTCACCTTTCACAGCCAGGCTCAGACAGTCCGCTTCCAGCAGCAAGGATAGGCAACCTGAGATCATATTAGTCCTCACCAAGCAGAGAGAGGTCAGCAAAGAGCTTGCCTTGATACATAGGGAAAAAGTGTCTAGCCGGCAAACGTAAAGATTTTTGGAAGTGGGACAATGCGCATGGTAGGAACCTTCAAGGAAATCTACCCTGACCGCTCACATAGACAAGGGGACCAGCTAGGTCACATTTCTCCAGACTCATGTCAGAGAAAGAGATAGAGAAAAAGACAAAGAGACAGATGTCTATAGTAAGATGAAAGAAGGTTTTTGAGAAACGAGAGGGAGGAGCCCAAGCTACTTTATCACTTTGCATTTGTTAAAAAAGTTCCAGAGAGAAAAAGCCACCTCTTCCCCAATACAGATTACCCCTCCAGCTAATGATACACCACAACAAAAGCCGTCTAATTAGAGTCCTTTGATCGATCCAATTAACACTTTTCTTTCGTGGTGGTACTGTGTGGTGGTGATGGGTGTTGTGATAATTGGAGGAGAGGGAGTAAAAGCTAGAGACTTTAAGCCCTCTTCTCTTTAAAACCAATAGTATACATCTTACTAAAGAAGGGTCCTTCTTTATTCAGAAGGGAACAAAGGCACAGCTTTAGGACAGGTGTTCAAGAAGCAATGAGAGTAAAAGGCACACCACTTAGCTAATCTGGTGAACAACAGCAACCCTGGAGATCAGTGGAAGATCAGATGCCCTAGAAAGATTAACACATGTTCTATAGCCATTATTAAAATGAACAGAAGTGTAACTTACTAGGGATCGGAGACTGCATATTTGAAGCAATTTTGCTATGCATTAGTGCTTTCCAGAATGCCATTTAAAAAAGAAGAGGAGAGAATTAGATACAGAGAGGGAGCAAAAGGGACACTTGGAGAAGAGCAGGAGTAAGACAAGAAAAACAACAGGAAGCATACTGGAATAAAAGTGGTGGTCCCCCTGCCCCCCCAAAAAAGAAAGAAAAAGCCAAGAAAGAGATGAAAATGGAAATGTTCTGAAGCATTACTTTTAACTGATAAGGTAGGAAGCTGCTACGTGACTTGAGCACACTGGGTGTTGGTTTTCCATCTAGCAGCATGGAGACTGCACACAGCTTCTCCTGCCACAAGGTCACCCACTGACTAGACAGTCTTTAGTAGGGACCAACCTGCACTTACTAATGTGGGCTACTTCAACATTTTCTTCTTGGTTCAGGCTATATAATGGACCCAAGCATTGGTGAGAGCTCAACATGGTCCTTCACATTAACAAAATGTTTTGTTTTCAGAGAAGTCATTGATCACTGCTTCATGATCTACTTATGGGTGACTTAGAGATGGACAAAATGCTTGGCTTTCACCAATAGAAGAATCTGCACTATAAATTTAATCTCATTTTTGTATTTTCTTCAAAATATTTTAGCATTTTTATTTAGAATATAAAGTAATATATCCACAATGTAGGCAATGTGAAAACTATTTTAAAAGTATGAAGAAAAAGACACACAGATTCTCCTCATGCTTCAAGGTAATCTGTTTCCATTTTCAAGTTCCTGTTACCTAACAACCAAACTGCCCCAAGGAGATTGCACTGACTTTTATTCCCATTCTCTATATAAGAGAAAAAGGAATTAATGTAATTCCTTTTAATTCCCAAATTAATTTTAATGTCTGTCCCTTCCCTTACTATTCCATGTTACGTTGTTTAATTACCTCTTTATTAACTAATCCCACAGTTGCCCCCATACCTTTTCCAGCGTAAAGGCTCCGAGGAATTCCCTCGTCAAATCTAGTCACCAGAGTCTCTTCAGCACATTGTCAACACTGTTTTCAAACACACCCCCACCGAGCTATGCCTCCTATTCCCTGACAGGTAGCCACTCCCACTTTGTTCAACTCAGTTGTTAGTGTACTTAATTTTTTTATTTGCTCAAATAATACATGTTTTGCACGTGTTTTTTTTTTTTTTTTTTTAAAGATTTCACTTATTTGACAGAGAGAGACACAGCGAGAGAGGGAACACAAGCAGGGGGAGTGGGAGAGGGAGAAGCAGGCTCCCCGCAGAGCAGGGAGCCCGATGCGGGGCTCGATCCCAGGACCCCGGGATCATGGCCTGAGCCGAAGGCAGTCGCTCAACCGACTGAGCCACCCAGGCGCCCTTGCACGTGTTTTATATGTATTTCACTGTATGTCCAAGAAAGATATTTATTATTAGATTTGAAAGGAGATTTAGAAGTTATTTTGTTAACCTCTTTTAAAGATAAGAAACTATATGCCACAACCTTGAGAAATGTCTTGACAACTTCTGTTTTAATTGTCCCAATAATATGAACTCCACTTGACAAGATAGTTCTACTTTTAAATTTTTGTCCAGTGTTTCAAATTAAAAAAACTTTCTTATTATAACCCAAACTATATTTCTCTATTTGGACTAATTATGCTATGTAGAGCACAACTTTCTTCTCCCTTCTGTTAAAAAAAAATAATAATTCTGTCAAAAAAAAATTAATGCTTCCTTAAGTATTATCTTTAAATACAAGTTAACAAATTGAATCCCTTCAGTTGCTTCTTGTAAGACTCTCTCATCATACTCTCCCTATCCAGCCTAGCATTGTTTAGATTTGCCCTACTTTTAATATCCCTCCTAAAACAGTAACACCACAAACTGAGCAATGATATTCTAATGTATTCTGACCATCGTACATACCTAAAAAGTTAGTAATTTCAATTTGGCACAAATTGTTCTTAGAGGGGTCATAATACTTCCTTCTGCTCACAATTTTATTTTCTAGGCAGTCATAAAACAATCACTTAAAAATTCTTTCTCTGTTTCTCCCATGGATGTATTTAACATATGCTTTCATATTAGTGATTTGCATTGTTCAATCTTATCGAAGAAGGGCTACATTTATTCCTCCCTGCACTATCCAGTGTTTTGTGCAATAGCACTTGGAAAACAAAACTGTGCTTTTGATTGTAATATTTCATGTATTCCTGAGAAGGATCAAACATGCAATAACTAAACATACATTAGGCATTAAGTGAGACCAGGTAAATGGCTTCTACCCCATATTTAATCAATACCTTATACTGCGGCATTAGATACAGTGTTTAACTTGTGAGATTAAGTGTTCTAACTTGAAAAGTTAATATAATATCACTTTACTAAAAAAAAAAAATCCCGTGACTATGGCGATGTGCACACAATATAAGGTAAGGAGGCTTTGAAAGGAAATATAATGCTGTAGAGAAATATAACAGCCTATTGAATTCTGCATCCTCCACAGAATGACATTCACCCTCTCAACAAGGATCCTAGTGGTGCACAACAAATAGAACCTAAACAAATAGGTGATATTTGCCTACTCTCTTTTTTGACATTCACAGGAAGAATTTTTCATATTGGTAGATACTACTTTTTTAATTTTATACTTTCAATGTCTAGTGTTAAGATTGTGACAGGCTGAGCTAATGTTTAGGTCCTATGAATAATATTCAGAGTCAAAAATCCTGCCTAATTTCTTTTAGTTTTTAAATATAGATTCATAGGAAGTTGCAAAAAATGTAGAGAGAGGTCCCATGTACCCTTCACTCAGTGTCCCGCAATGTAACAACTTGAGTAACTGTAGTACAATATCAAAACCAGAAATAGACATTGATACAATTCAGTTTATAGGTTTGCAAAATTTTATCACATGTAAAGATTTATGTAACTTCTACAGCAATCATCATACAGAATGACGGCTCATTCCATAAAGCACCGTTGTGCTACATTTTAATACCTGCACCTGTGCTCTCCTCCTTCCCTGAGACCTGAATACCACTAAACTGATTTCACAACTTCCTATAAAGCATGAATAATCAATACATTGTGGTATTGGCAAAAGAATAGACATGTAGTTCAATAGAACAGATAACCCAGAAATAGACCCACACAAAGTCAACTGATCTTTGTCAGAAGAGCAAAGGCAATTCAATAAAGAAGGGATAAGAAAGGATAAACCTTTCAATAAATAAAATGCTGGAATGACTGGATGTCCACATGAGAGGAAACACACAAAAAAAATCTTAACCAAAGATCTTACAGCTTTCATAGAAATTAACTCAAAAGGGACCATAGGCCTAATGTGAAATGCATAAATATAAATATTCTAGAAGAAAACATGAGAAAATGTGGATGACCTCAGATTTGATGATGATTTTGGGGGTACAACAACATTTTGGGGGTACAACACAAGAACAATCAGTGAAAAAGAAAACTGATCTTAGACTTTATTAAAATTAAAAACTTTTGCTCTGAGAAAAATATTGTTAGAAAAATGAAGACAAGTCACAGACTGGGAAAAAATATTTGCAAACATGTATCTGATTAAAAAAAAGAAGAAACTGGGGCGCCTGGGTGGCTCAGTCCTTATGCATCTGCCTTCGGCTCAGGTCATGGTCCCAGGGTCCTGGGATCGAGCCCCGCACCAGGCTCCCTCCTCCGCGGGAAGCCTGCTTCTCCCTCTCCCACTTCCCTTGCTGTGTTCCTGCTCTCGCTATCTCTCTCTCTGTCAAATAAATAAATAAAATCTTTAAGAAAAAAAAAAGAAACTATAAGGAAAATACAAAAAAACTAAAGCAGAAAACTTAAAACTCAGCAATAAGAAAACTAAAATATAAAAAAAAAAAAGTAAGAGATTTAAAGGGACATGTCAGCAAAGAATATATATATAGATAGCAATTAAAGGTTCTGATTTCTTTCAACAGTTTTGTAGTTTTTCACACGCAAATCCTAAACCGGCTATATTTATACCTAAGTATTTCATTTTTATGGCATTATTGTAAAACAGTATTTTTAAAATTTCAAATTCCAACCATTCATTGCTTTTATATAGGAAAACAATTGAGTTATGTTTTTAACTTCTGCCCTTTAAGTTTAATACACTCATTTACTAGTCTCAAAAGGTTTCTGGTGATTCTCTGGGATTTTTGTAGACAATCCTGTCATCTGCAAACAACAACAGTTTTATTTCTTCCTTTTTAATAAGTATACATTTTGTTTCTTTTTCTAGTCTTATTGTGCTGGCTAGGACTTTGAACATGATGTGGCTCAAACAGGGGTTTTGAGAAAGGAAATCCTGGCCTTGTTCCCCAGAGTAGGAAAAAACATCCAGTTTCTCATCATTAAGCATCACGTTAGCTACAGATTTTTTGTAAACGCTCTTTATCAAATTGAAGATTCCCTCTATTCTTAGTTTTCTGAAACTTTAATAAAATTTGATTTTGTCCAAAGCTTTTTCTCCATCATTTGATGTTGCATATTTTTTCATCTTTCACCTGTTCATACAGTGGATTAGACTGGTTTGCAAGTGTAAAAACAGTCTTATAAATCTGGAATGAATCTCATTTTATCCATAGTATATGAAACTTCCACTCATTGTCAGATTTGATTTGCTAATATTTTTTGAGGATTTTTGCATCTATAAGTTTAGGGGATATATTGGTCTGTAGTTTCTTTTTCTTACAATGTCTTTATCTGGTGTTGTAATTAGAATAATGCTGGCCCCATAGAAAGGGTTAAGAACTGCGCCTCTGCTTCTATTTTCTGGGAAAGATTGTTAGAGAATTAGTATTATTTCTTCCACAAATATTGGTAGAATTCACCAGTGAAACCTCTGGGTCTGGTGATTTTTTTCTTGGAACATTATTAAATATTGACTCAATTTATCTTTTTTTTTTTTTTTAAGATTTTCTTTATTTATTTGACAGAGAGAGACACAGTGAGAGAGGGAACACAAGCAGGGGGAGTGGGAGAGGGAGAAGCAGACTCCCCACGGAGCAGGGAGCCTGATGTGGGACTCGATCCCAGGACCCTGGGACCATGACCTGAGCCGAAGGCAGACGCTTAATGACTAAGCCACCCAGGCGCCCCTCAATTTATCTTTAAGAGATGTAGTTCTATTCAGACTTTTTATTTCCCCTTGTGTTAGTTTTGGTACTTCGTGTCTTTCAGTAAATTGGTCTATTTCATCTATGTTACTAAATGGGGACACAGAACTGACATAATATTCTTCTATTATTCTTTTAACATCCATGAGATCAGTAGTGATGACTCCTCTTTCATTTTTGATATTAATAATTTATCTTTTTACTCATATTTTCTTGGTTAGGTTGGCTAGAGGCTTACCAATGTTATTAATCTTTTCAAAGAATTAGTTTTTGGTTTTGTTGATTTACTTACTGCTTTGTTTTCAGGATCCTTGATTTTTTTCCTAGTTTTTATTATTTACTTTCTTCTGCCTACTTTAGACTTAAATTGCTCTTATTCTAGTTTCCTAGTTGATTTTAGATATTCTTTTTTTAAGATATTTACTCATCTGACAGAGAGAGAGAGTGCGTTTGTACGCACGAGTTGGGGGAGGGGCAGAGGGGCAGAGGTAGAGGGACAAACAGACTCCCAGCTGAGCAGGGAGTGGGACATGGGGCTCTATCTCAGGACCCTGAGATCATGACCTGAGCTGAAGTCAGATGCTTAACTGATTGAACCACACAGGTGCCCCTAGATCTTTATTCTTTTGTTAATATTTTCTCTTAATGCTATAAATTTCCCACTAAGCACCACTTTTGTTTATCCAATAAATTTTGATAGTTGTATTTTTATTTTTATTCAATTCAAAATATTTAAAATTTTCTTTTGAGATTTCTTCATAGATACCTGTACTTTTAGAAGTGTGTTGTTTGATGTTCAAATGCTTTCCAACTACCATTTTGCTGTTAATTTCTTATTTAATTCCTTTGTGATCTTAGAACATACTTTATATGAATTTTATTCTTTTAAATTTGTTAAGATGTGTTTTATGGCCCAGAATATGGTTTATTTTGGTGAACGTTCCATGTGAACTTAAGAAGAATGTATATTCTGATGTTACTGGAGTACTGTATATATGTCAATTAGATCAAGATGACTGATAGTGTTATTGAGATCACTGGTACCTTTATTGATTTTTTTCTACCTGCTTGATCTATCAGTTATTGAAAGAGGAATGTTAAAGTGGGGTTTCTGTTTCTCCTTTCACTTCTGCGTTTTGTTTCACATCTTTTGATGCCGTTTTTAGGTGCATATATTATAGAATTGTTATGTCTTCCTTGAGAATTGACCCCTTTTCATTATATAATGCCCTACTTTATCCTTGATAGTTTTCCGTGTTCTGAAGATTGTTTTGTCTAAAATCAATCTAATTATTCCAACTTTTTTTGATTAGTTGTAGCCTGGTTTCTTTTACTGCTTCTTTATTGTTAGCCTATTTATGTCTTTTTATATAATGTGGAATTATTGTAGACAAGATAGAGTTGTCTTTTTTTTTTTAATCCACTCTGGCATTCTCTGTATTTTAATTGGTGCATTTGCACCATGAACATTTAAAGTGATTATTAGATAAATTAATATCTACCATATTTGTAACTCTTTTATATCCATTTCACTTGTTCTTTTTCATTTTTTCTTCTCTTTTTCCGCCTTCTTAGGTTTCAAACTGAACATTATTTATGGTTCTATTTTATTCCCACACTTAACATATTGATTCTACTTCTTATTTTAAAAATTTAGTGGCTGACCTAGAGTTTCTAATAAACACTTTAACCAATCTAAGTTCATCTTCAAATAAAACTATACCACTTCATGTGTAGTGAAGTTACCTAAAGCAATATTTCTATTTTCTTCCTTCCTTTCCTTATGACATTGCTGTCATTAATTCTACTTAGCATATATGCTATTATCATCCAATGTATTGTCACTATTATTAATTTAAACAGTTATCTTTTAATCAAGAGTAAGAAAAATAAAATATCTTATTTTTCTTTTATTTATTCCTACTAAAGACTCTTCCTTTCTTTAAAAGATCCAAGTGTCTGATGTATATCATTTTTCTTCACCTTGAGAACTTATTTAAACATTTCTTTTTTTTTTTTTTTTAAAGATTTTATTTATTTATATGACAGAGAGAGACAGTGAGAACAGGAACACAAGCAGGGGGAGCAGGAGAGGGAGAAGCAGGCTCCCCGCGGAGCAGGGAGCCCGACGCGGGACTCGATCCCAGGACCCGGGGACCATGACCTGAGCCGAAGGCAGATGCCCAACGACTGAGCCACCCAGGCGCCCTATTTAAACATTTCTTGCAAAGAAGGTGTTATGGGCTGAATGTGTCCTCCCTAAATTCAAATGATAGCCATATTTCTCACTATGATATATTTGGAGGTAGAGCTTTTGAGAGATAATTAGGTTTAGGTGAAGCCATGAGGATGAGGCCCTTATAATGGGACTAGTGCCCTTATAAGAAGAGGAAAAGAAACCAGGGCTCTCTCTCTCTCTCTGCCACACAGCCAGAAGGTGACTATCTACAATCCAAGGAGAGAGCCTCTCACCTGACACCAACCTTGCTGGCACCTTGATATTGGACTTCCATTCTCCAGATCTGTGACAAATAAATTTCTGTTGCTTAACTACCAACTGTATATTTTGATACATCAGCCAGAGTTAGGACACAAGGTTTGGTGATGATGAATTATCTCAGTTTTGATTTGTCCAAAATGTATTTCTCCTTCACTTTTGAAATATAATTTCAATGGATATAAAAACTCAGGTTAGTGGGTTTTTTTTTTTCTTTCAAACTTTTAATATATTACTCTATTTTTTTTTTAAAGATTTCATTTATTTATTTGACAGCTAGAGAGACAGCGAGAGGGAACACAAGCAGGGGGAGTGGGAGAGGGAGAAGCAGGCCTCCCACTGAGCAGGGAGCCCGATGCAGGACTCGATCCCAGGACCTTGGGATCATGACCTGAGCCGAAGGCAGACGCTTAATGACTGAGCCACCCAGGCGCCCCTTGTTTGCATGGTTTTTGATGAGAAATCTCCTGTACTTCTTATCCTTGTTACTCTATAGATAATATGGTTTTTCCTTTCTGTCTTCTTTCAAGATTTCTTTTCAAGATTTCCTTTTTGGCTTTGGTTTTCTAAAGTTAGAATATGATATAACTAGGTGATGTTGTTTGTTTGTTTATTGTTTCTTTTTTGGAGTTTAATTGGTTTGTGTTCCCTGAGCTTCCTAGTTCTGTGTTTTGATGTCTGTCATTAGTTTTGAAAAGTTCTCAACCACTATGACTTCAAATATTTCTTCTGTTCTTTCTATCTTTCTTCTTCCTTCTGGTATTCCAAATAGAAATACATTACAACTCTGAAATATCCCACCATTCTTACATGTTCATTTCTTTTTCTCCCCTTTAACCCTCTTTGCATTTCAGTTTAGAAAATTCCTACTGACCTATATTTAAGCTCACTGATTCTTTCCCCAACTAGATCAATAAGCACATCAGAAGCATTCTTCAGTACTGTTAGTGTTTTTGATTTCTAGTATATCCTTGTGATTCTTAGAAATCTATCCTTCTGCTTACATTGCTCATGTGCTCTCACATGTTGTTTACATTTTCCATTAAAGCCCTTTACATATTAATCATACTTGTTAAAAAAAAAAAAAAACAACTGTAACATCAGTGTCATATATGAGTCTGATTCTATTGCCTGATTTGTCTCTTGTTTTTTTTCTCTTTGCCTTTCTGCCATAGCTTGTGATCCTTTGTTGAAAGCTGGACATGTTGTGTAGGGTAATAGGGACTGAGGTAAATAAGGTGTAAGGATTTATGTTAATCTGTCTAGGAATTGGACTGTGGTTAATGTTTGCTATAGCTGTGTGTTCCAAAAGTGTCAAATTCCTTTAATTTCTTTTTTTTTTTTCTTGTCTCCTTTCTTGACTTTTGGGCTTCTCAGAGAATGTCTAATTTTTACAGCTATATCATCTATATCATCTTCCCTTGTCATTATAATGGAGTCCAGTGGTGTGGTAATAAGATTGGGAATGATGTGTCCCAATGTTTAATATTATGATTAAATCTGTCTTTTGGTGTTCTGTGTTTCTGGACAAGTGTTTCTCCATTGGTACAGCTTCCTCCTCACTCTTAGGTAAAATGGCAAGACTGAGAGAAATTGGTTTGGGAGGAACTCCACCAGATGGGATAAGGCTCTATTAAAATAATTTCCTCTGGAGAATAGGCCCTTTCTGTGGAAAACACTCTGGGCATATTTCACGTTTACTTTTTCTTTCCTCTGCCAGAGCCAGGAGGGGATCTTTCTTGATCTTCACTGTGGGAACCCTTTGGAGTTCCTGGAAGTAAACCCCACAAGAATGTAGGGCTCCTGTAAAATTGCAGCCTCCAGGAATTTGATTCCCATGCTAGTTCACTCAGCCTCCAACAATTTGTTAACTACTACTTTGGTGTTCCTACCATTTTATGGCTCTAGTGGTTTCTGCTCTAAGAAAGGATCTCTTTGTAACTCTGGGTTCACTTTTTTCTTCAAATTTCCAGATGGACAAGTGACCTTTAACTTCATTTCTCTGATGGGCCCAAGAAAAGCTGTTGATTTTTCACTTCATTCAGTTTTTTTGTTTCTTCTTGCAAGGATGGAATGACAATTTCTTAGCTTTTTGCACATGAGAGCTCAATCTAGAACAACTGTCCTGCCCAACTTTTAATATGATGTCTGACTCATTTGTATATGTTATAAACTTAATGAAATTATCATTATCAACTTTATCATGAGTTTTCAAATTCCCTATATATGTGCTGATTGGCAACCAGAAATAACTTCAGTTAGTATTTATAGACAAATCCCTTAAAACTCATGTAATCATTGGAGAAGAAAAGCTAAGTTCCAGATTTCATTTCATTTTTTTAAGTTTTAAAGTCTTATTTTAGACTTGTGATAAATCTGCATGTTCTTATTTGAAATTGTTTGTCATGCACCAATACTATATTAGCTTTGGTGCTGCAGGCTACTTACTTAGCATGGTTGTTTGGGGCAAATGTTAATGAAGCCAAGGTCACAGGTTTAATCCTCACCTGGGTCAATTATCTTTCTAAGTTCTGCTGCCACAGTTTGCCCTCTTTTCACAATCTCCAATCAGGAATTTTGAAAATGGGTATTATTGCTCACTGAGGGGATGGAATTAAAGAGCATGGATTGAATTACTTTTAGGAAAATATAACTCAATGTGCACATAGTCTAGTAAGGAGACCAGTGGTTCTATAATCTTATAATAACCAGGACATTAAATATTTGTGCTTTTTCAGACTGTAATTGGTTTTAGACTATCCCTTTAAGCAATTAATGACCAGAACATGAAATGGCATGACACATCCAGAATGAAATATATGTATATACATTTGATAGATAAATGCACACATTGTGGGGAGATAAAGTGAAATCATACATACAAAGCAATGAGTTTTAGAAATCTACCAAAAAATGTCCCATTCATGACTTTTGTGTTATCATTTGTGCACTTAAGTCCAGATATTTTAGAGCAATTGCTGTGTTTTAACCAGAATATTTTCTTTATATTATTTCACTTAAGGGGACAAGAAAAAGATCCACAATCTCAAATTTACTTCTCACCTGGATATTTTTCATTAGAAATGGAATCAACAAAGACAAGCAAAATATCAACATAATCTACTCCTTTATTGTTAAGTACTCTCTTTATAATCTTTAACAGATAGTATTTTCTTAGTCTCTTCCTCTCAACTTACTCCTTGTCTTACTCAGTAAATATTTTTAAGTGCTGTTGTTTTACATCAGCTCCACATACTGCCTCTGTTTCCACATCCTTTTCTAATTATATTATTCAATTCTCACTAAATCACTCCACTAAAATATACTACAAATCCAGTGTTCATTATGTCCTTCCATTGCTATTAGATGACCGTACGTACCCTTACTTCTTTGACTCTTTTTTCATCAAGAGTGACAACAACCTACAATTACCAAATTCAAAGGACCCTTGTGTTCCTCCTCTTATTTGACCACACTTACTTGGCCACTATAATGCACTTGATACTGTTAGCTACTTTGTGAAAACTTTTCCTCTATTGGCGTTAATGGCACCACTCTTTCCAAGATCCCTTCTATTTTTACTAACCATTCTTTCTCAGTCTTCTTTGCTGGCTCCAATTCCTCTGCTTGTCCTTTATGTATTTGTTTTTCTCCCTGGAATTTTCATCAGTGAGTTTCTTCTTTCTCTACTCAAAAAGACCTCCTGGCAATCTCAACCTCTTTCATGTCTCCAACTCTTTATACTAGATGTTTGGTTTCCAAATTTCCATCATAAGTCCAACCCTGTCTTCAAGTCCATAAACTCAAATGATAGAACATGATTAACTCCTCAGTTATGTCTACCATTCCTACCACCATTTCACAAATGAATCAATTATCAGGTTCTGTCAACTGTACCTCCTTAACATTTCTTGTATCTGGTCTCTCCTCTCTAATTCCTACTGCTATTACTCCGGTGTAGACCCTAGCCACAGCCTGATTTATGGTAATAAGCTCTTAAATAGTTTTTGCTCCAGTCTTGCACAACACATCTGGGTTTTACTGCTGGATTGATTTTTCTAAAATGCAAATCTAATCACGTTTACTCCTGATTAAAACCTCTTAATGGCTCCCTATCTACCACAGGAAAAATAAAAATTTGGTATGATACATGAGGTTCTCCTTGATCTAGCTCCTACCCTGTAACTCCAGATCCTCTTTCATCACATCCCTGTCTTTGCCCATGCCAGATCCCTTACAGTTCCCCTGTTATGACAGTCTGTTTCAGGCACTTGTGCCTGAGTTTATTTTTCACTCTTCAGTTACTCTCTGCTACCTCACACTTAATCCCAACACACACATGCACACACATACACTCACACTCTATTCCCCAATTGCCTAGTGAACAGTTACTCATCATCTAACACTTAGGTTGAACATCACCTTTTCTCTACAAACTTTTCTGACATCTCCTAGATTATAAATAAATGTTTGTGCCCCAACAAACCTCATGTTTTCAATTCATATTTCTATGTCCAACTTCCTTGTCAGATTTTAAGTTCCTCATCAGCAGGAGATTTCCAATTCATCTTAGTATTTCCAGAATATAGTATATTTCCTGAAGAAATAGCTTGGTCTGTAAAATAGTTAATTGAACTAAAGTTTTTATTTACTTTGTAAAATTAAGCACATAGAAAACAAATATTTTTCTATAACTGCAAGTTAGAAAGGATACCTCTATTCAAATAACTATATAAAAATTGAGAAGAACCTAGGACTATTATTAAGAAAAATGAGATACTCTTGTTGTCCTCATGCAATCCAAAGAACTGGGCAGAAAGAGGAAGAGGCTCTTAAAATACCAGGAGACGTCTTACTCTGAGAACATGCTATAATCAAATTCTGTTGGATCCAGATATATTCATAAATCAGAATACACGAAAGTAAAACAAAGAAGTGTTACACAGTTGCAATTGATAACTGCTTCCCTGTCTTTCTTTTATTCCACATAAGCTAAATATTTTAGAATTATGGCACTAAGGGAACACAAGAGGAAGAGTGGCTGAGTAAACTTAATTTAAGACTTTTCTTGAGATGGGCCTAAGCTTGAAGTTGTGCTTCAACCTAAGGAAAAGCAAGAATAGGCAAAGAAAATCCTCATATATGCTCAACCATCTGTGTCTCTCCCAAATTCTCACTCTTATCCTTGCTCCCTGCAGGTGAAGTTACATAACTTGCAGTCTGGGTTTTAATTATGAAAAAGCAACATAAATGAATAAAATGAATATAATAAAATCATATATTTTTTATAAATAATATGTAAAATATGTGTATAGGTACAGATACTGATATGAGTATGTAATCATCACTTATAAACTCTATTTGATTGTCTTTAAACAGTTTCCTAACTTTGATCTGTATGTGTGTCTTCAGGTCTAGATAAATAATCAGACTGACCCTAGAATGGAAAATGAACTACCATTTACTCTGATAAATTAAACACTTTGCCATGCATTTGTCAATAGGTTGGAATGCCTTCACAAAGCAGTCTGCTTTGTCAGCAAGTAGTGGTTTATTGCTATTTCCTTTTAATTTCCCAATGGGCTAGTACAAACTTGAGATTACAGCAAGACAAAACCCATCAGGTGTCAGACTGTCCATCTTCCTCTTCAGCTACTGCCTTAGTCCTCATTAACTTGCTCACCTGTCTTAGGGAGAAACTTTGCCTTTCCTCTTAGAAGTGCAAGAAGTAAATGATTTTTAAAAGAAATATTGCCCAAAGAGATGCCTAGAGAACGTCCCCTCTATTGCTTTATATTGTACTTTATCAACATTATCCATTGGATGAAAATTGCCAGAAAGATGTCTGCCTCATGGGAGCTAGTATAGTTGAAAAGGGGCATTTCACTTTAACTTCCTATTTTTCACTTGAATGTGGATGAAAGTAAACACACACAGAAAAAGGATGCTGATTGGATGAGGTCGGAGACAAAGAGAAAGGAAAGGGCTTCGTGTGCCACATACACAGATGAGCCAGGAATCATTGGCAGAGGAGTGCAGAGGTCATAATTAGAGAATGCAATGCTTACGGAATGACTCACCAGTTCCCAGAATGGGCTTTGTTCTCCAGCTCATTACCACTCAAAGTTTATGATGTAGGATTTAGTTTTTGTTTTCTATACCCAGGTAATATAGGGATTCCATTGTGATTTGAATTCAGTTTTCTGAATCATATAGTTTTCTAAGTTTGTAATGGTCAAGTAACTGAATGTATTAAAGACTAAATTCTATGGGACCAATGACAGAAGGCATACACACAATTTTCTAGGGCAGAATTCTCAAAGTGGGGTAAGGCACACCCAAGGCAATACTTAAGATGTAAAATTACCCAATACCAATGCATGAATAAGTATCATAAATCCTATTCACAATTAATTTACCTAATAATAGCATAAAATATTAAGCTTACTTAAATTTAATTTTTTTATTCTTATGTTAATCCCCTACATTACATCATTAGTTTTAGATGTAGTGTTCCATGATTCGTTGTTTGTGCATAACACCCAGTGCTCCATGCAGAATGTGCCCTCCTCAATACCCACCACCAGGCTAACTCCTCCCAACCCCCTCCCCTCTAGAACCCTCAGTTTGTTTTTCAGAGTCCATCGTCTCTCATGGCTCGTCTACCCCTCCCGATTTCCACCGCTTCATTCTTCCCCTCCTGCTACCTTTTAACAACTATCCTAGAAGTTTATGTGAAGGAAATTTTATTAAGATTTTTAAAATGATAAATAGCTTCAATGTTTAAACTCACATATGAATTTTCAACGTATTTATTTATTTACATAGACATATAAGTTTACATATAAGTAAATAATGTTATTTAAATGATATGTCTGTATATACACCTGCATATATATGCACAATTATATAATACAACTGAAATAGAGTGTTTTAGCTGGCATAGGAAGATAATATATTATTTAAGAGGATGGGTTCCTTCTTATACAGGAGGCTCTCCGCTTAAGCAGGAGAATCTAGATTTTAATCCTAGCTGTGCTATTTACAATCTGTCACCTTGGGCAAGTAATTTTCATCTCCTTCTGCTTAAGTTTACTTCTTCCTTTATTATTTTTTTAACTGTACCAGTAATACCCATATCACAGGACTGTTTTTGAGAATTAAGTGAGATGACATATATAGACATATTTCACATAATCACTGGCCCACAGAAAGTAGTTTAGAAATAATAGATATACTGAATCTGTCATGAAAAAATTGTTTTAAACTGAGAAAATTAATCATTAGGTAGAGTACAGGTGAATCACTCAGCTGCTTCTAGGATTATGTTGATATTGAACAGGAGGACTGTGAGGTTCTTTACACATTTAACACAGAGGCCACATGATTGTATTTCAACTTCTTGGCAGCCACAATTACCCAAGGAGAACTAGATTAATCATTCTTTGACCCTGGTTTGAAAAAAGAAATTATATCATAACATCAAAGGATGCATATGAACACTGTAATACTAGATTTTGATGGCAAGATAGCATATGCCAACCAGGTGTTGCTCTAGAAAAGCCAGTGAGTACAGTTACTTTCTTAGCCAAAGGATGCTACCAATTGACTAGTAAGTGACTAAAAATCGTGGCTGAATATTAGCAAGATTGATGCTATTTCTTTCTTTAAAATTTATGTTTATCTTGCATGAAAGATAGAAAATACTTACAAAGTACACCACACACTTACTCTATTTTAGAAAAAAACTTCCTGCTGTCCCCCCCATCTCTCTATTTCTTTCTTTTTATATAGAAACAATGAGGTGACACTGTTTGCACGGTGCTAGTTTTTATCATTGTTTAGACTAATGAAGTAGATGCCTAACTGGCTTCCCTGAATTATTACCACATAGAGTTCTTTCCTTAAAGAAGTAGGCAACATAATCTTTTGGAAATATACACTCATTTATCACTCCCTGCTTACCATTGCACTAGAATAAAATTCAAAATCTTCACCATGGCCTACAAGGTTCTGCACAACTGGACCCTGCCCACCTCTGATATGATTTGGCACTGCTCTCTTCATTCTTACTAATATCCCATAATACGCAGGCCATCTAAATCTCAAAAGTTATCCCTACCTTAGTGCTTTTGCCCTCACTATGTCCTCTTCCCAGAATTTTTCTCTAAGTCTTCTTCCCTCTTATACATATCAGCTTAAATTCAGTTCCCCAGAGAAGTTTCCCCACCTAGACATATATTCTGAAGGAGCTCTCCATTTACACATTATCTTGTGTATTTCCTTCATAGCATTTATCATAATCTCAAATTCTCTTTTGAATTTATTCAAAAGTTAGTTATTGTCTAATACCTATTATCTAAATGACTAAATACTTCCCTCATGAGAATGAAAACTCTAATAGCATAAGGAACATAAGTGTTTTTACCACTGTATCCCAAACCATGTGGTAATGTCTGGCACACAGGAGGAACGTGATGTATGATTGTTGAATGAGTGAATGGATGCCTTATTGAGGTAGTATATGAGAGATAGGAAAATAGCCTTAGATATGCTAGAGAATCCAAAGACGAACGACAACTGCTTAGATTAAAAGAAAAATGTCTTGGGGCGCCTGGGTGGCTCAGTCGTTAAGCGTCTGCCTTCGGCTCAGGTCATGATCCCAGCGTCCTGGGATCGAGTCCCACATCAGGCTCCTGCTCAGCGGGAAGCCTGCTTCTCCCTTGCGCATTCCCCCTGCTTGTGTTCCTGCTCTCGCTATCTCTGTCTCTGTCAAATAAATAAATAAAATCTTTAAAAAAAAAAGAAAAATGTCTTCTTTCTCCCATTCCCTCTCCCTCCCCCTCCTTCTCTTTCTCTCTCTCCCTCCCTCTCTCTCTATCTGTGTGTGTGTGAATATATATATATATTTGGGGAGAGAGTAGGAATCATCAACCTGCATTCAAGGCATGAAAAACTTCACACACACACACAAAAAAAACAAGTCATATATAATTTATGGATTATGAAGTAGGCTATTTGACAAGAAGCATGAGAGGGGTAAGAAAAGGATCCATGCATAAGGGGAAAGCTGGGAAAATCTCTAAAAAGAAGATGCAGGGTTGTGATGGTTCATTTTATATATCATCTTAAGTGGGTCACGGATGCCCAGATTAAACATCATTTCTGGATGTTGTCCTTGAAGGTATTTCTGGATGAGATTAGTATTTGAATCAGTGGGCTCAGTAAAGTAGACTGAGCTTCCCAATGTGATTGGGAAACATCCCATCCACTGAGGGTCTGAATAAAACAAAATGTGAACTGATTCTGTTTTTGTTTGTTTGGGTTTTTTTTGTTTTTTTTTTGGCTTACTGACTGAGCTGGGACACCTTCTCTTATCTTCTCTGGCCCTCAAATAAATTCAAACCATTGACCCCCTAGTTCTCAAACACTCACACTTGGACTGAATTACATCACTGGCTCTCCTGGGTCTCCAGTTTGGAGACAGCAGACTGTGGGAATTCTCAGCCTCCATAAGGTTCTGTTTCTCTGGAGAACTCTACTTAATACAGAGTAAAAGTTATAAAGGCTTCTGTATAATTATTCCAAAAGGATGGGGGGAAATATAATACAACTGCTGTAGTTGGTTAGAGTTTAACCAGTTAATTTGATAATGAAAATGATAGGAAAGGGGAAAAAATGTTCCAAACAACATTTAATTTTTATTATATAATTTTAAGTTATAGGATGTAAAAGCTTCAGAAAACAAATTACTTGTTTTTCTGAAATAGGTAAGAGGAAGGAAAACATGTTCTCATGTAAAGTGTTTTAAGAAAACAAAATAGTCTTTAAATTCAATATACATTTAGACAACAGCTAGTCACCTAAACTTCATGCACTTAACAGAATTCCTGTATACCAGAATTCAACAATTCAACAATTCATTGATGATTTATATGAAATAAATGCACAGATACAAATTCATTAACTGACAGGAAGAACTGTGAAATTAACCATTTGTGTCATCGATTTGCTAAGCCAGCCTATGAAGCTGAGAGTGGAGAAAGTCACAGGGCTGGACCTATTATTTTAAAATAGTTAATTCAAAACTCAAAGTCTTCAGGCTTGTATATTGGCTGTTCTGACAGAAGGTAATTTAATTTGATTGCTTGATCTCTTCCTAAATATTCTAAAATTATACATGTGCAAACACTTGGGATTGTTAGCTGCTATTAACCTCAGATGATATGAATACAAACACATGAACACAGACACAAACTCTCCCTCAATCTCTCTCTCTCTCACTGTCACACACACACCCCAGGTATAATGAAACTATAAAATCTTTCCTGGGACTCTGTCTCTTCCTAAGAGTCATTTAAATTTAACAATTTAACTAAAATTATGTTTTCTAAAGAAATAAATCAATTTCAGCACAGATTGTATTCCTGATCATGTACTCAACATTAAATGCATCACAGTAATTGCTAAGAGTATAACATGAAAACAGAAGTACAACTATAAACTCTGGCACTACATAAATCACTGGATAGAGTTATTCCTGGCTCTGAAGTACACACATACACACAAACATAAAAAAAGTCATTAGATTATACATGGCATCCATAGGCTAGTTTTATTAGATCTATGCTTTTTAAATCTCTGGTAATTCAACTAACAATGTGTCACAATAGGCTCTGCTCTAGTACTGGATGTATATTTCATACCAATTCATTTCTTTATGTCCTTTATAGCTACTCTGATTTCAGATCAACTGTGTCAGAGACAAACTTTCCTTAATTATCATTCTTTTCTTATCTTTTTAGGCCAACATCTCGGTTATGTTTATCTCGTTCTTACCATCACCTCAACACTTTGGTCTCATGCTAAATGAAGAAGCTCTGGTTCCTGTAATGAAATCAATTTAGTTGCAATATGAAGAAAGGAGACATGTTTAATTACATCTTAAGGGTTATACACAGTGCTATAGCAGCTAGTTAAAATATACAACCAGACTCTCAAGTTGTTTTGGCTGTGTTACCAATCTCAAAGAATCAACTCATTATTTTTCTATGGAGACTTCTGAACTAACTGACTAGTGTTTTGAAGACAAGTAAACAGAACCTTTTTCATTTGTTAAAATTCCAAACAGTTGCTACATCATAGCCTAGTGCTAGGCACTAATAATTGTTTGACCAATGATTTGTAATTAATATGTAATCAGACACAGTCTAATGTGTATTTTTATATGTAACCGTGGTATTGGTACATTTATGATAAATTTCTCTATAACACACAAACAAACACAATGTCTGTGCTAACCCAATTCGATACATGCAGGGTAGGTCATATTAAAATGAAATGAGTTTTTATCACTTCCCAACTGAACTCGTTACTCCATTAAGATAGATCAAATTGCTTATCTTGACAGAGATTGATTACCAATTAACTGTAGAATAAGCCAACAAAAATGAAGGGTTGGGAAATGCCTTGAAATTTACTGAGACATCTTTATTAAATACAGAAGTCTGCCACATAAATACTGCAAACAAAATGCTTTTGAAAAATGTTTTAGATGCACATGAGGTGGTAACAGTATTCCGACAAAACAGAAAATCTTAGTAGTTCTGTAGTGAAACTTAAGGTGACCCTGTTAAAGAGCCTACATAAACCATTCGATAAAACTCAGGGTTTCTGACATTCTTTCCTCTTGCCACAATGTGACATCGAATTGCATCAAGTCAAATGAAACTACGTTTCATGAAACATTTCATGAAAACAACCATCCTTCAAACATTAAATTCCATCTCTTTTCCTACTGTCATGGGCATCAAATAGCTGCCTTCTCCCTACTGTTTGTAGGTTTCTTTGTCAGGTTGCAAAGTGGGGACTGATCCCCTCTGGCATTCACAGCACTCTAAATTTTATTATATCTGTGGTAGTCCTCAGATAACAAATATTTCCCTATTCTAGTCTAATAAAGTTAGTGACGAGCATTAGGGTTAAATGTTTCCAAGACTTAATTTGTTTGACTTTTTCTCACATGTGGCTTAGAAGACAGCTTCTGAAATGGCAGCTCCAGAGCTGATTCTTCAAATCCCAGGAGGAAATTAGTGCAGCATCTGCAGCCTGAATTACGTTGGCTCCACCAAGCTCCATGCCCTTTACAAAATGATTGTCTGATGTGTGGTTACTTGGTTTTATCAAATAAGTACTTCTGCTTTCTGGAACCTTTCAAAATGGCAATGGGTCTCCGGGACCTAAAACCACCTAATAGATTGAAATTCCACCTTCATTCCAGGTTCTACAAAACTCGTGATTTTATATTTTTAAGTCCTAAAAACAGTAGCATACAAGCACAAAATATCTACATTTGAGGAAACTATGAAAAATTGAATGTGTATGCAGAAAATGTTGGGAAGGATTGACCTAAAATAAGCTGGTGCTAATGCTTCAGAAAGCCTCTCCTCTTTCTACTTGCCTGATGGATGCAAATCAAATTCCTTGACCTTAGGAGAGTGATCATAAAATGTAATCAAAGTTTCTAGATCGAAAGGTGCTTTAAATGGTTCAGTAGGCAGCTGCATCAATGTTATAAAGCATCATGACTGCTAACATAGGTCATGTTTCAGGAAAACAAGATGAAAACCTTTCGCTTTTAAAAGAAATTTGGTCAAGTCCTAGGAAAAGAATGACAGCTATATTTATATGGCCTCCAACCCCAAGAAACGCCAAGCAGTTTGCGGATTTTTTAATGTAATTAACCTCCAGATTATTCCTGTTATGTATATTTAAAAGCTGGTTATAAGTACTATCATAACACTTTTCAAAATGAGAAGTCTGAAGGGTTAGAATATCCAGTGACTTAACTCAAGGTTACAAACCAAATATTAGTATAGGGTTTTAAGTACTTTCATTTCTCCCTTATAAGAAATTCAAAATATTTCAAGCATTGGGGGAAAAGGGTCTCTAAATGTACTACTGAACAAAAAAAAGCAGTCCACATTGTGAAAAACAATTAGGAGCATACTTGATGAGTGCATAAATTCCAAATTAAAGGCATCAGTTTTAAATAAATGCTGTTATAAAGCATCAAAGTAGTAAACACATTCTCATAACCTTTTAAGCAATTGGTAATTTGGAATTCCTGTTTGAATAATTCTAGCCAGGTTGAAGCATATGTGTGTGTGTGCATGAAATAAGAAGTTTTATTTTTTTTTATTTTTTTTAAAGATTTTATTTATTTACTTGACAGAGAGAGAGACAGCGAGAGCAGGAACACAAGCAGGGGGAGTGGGAGAGGGAGAAGCAGGCTTCCCGCTGAGCAGGGAGCCCGATGTAGGACTCTATCCCAGGACCCTGGGATCATGACCTGAGCCGAAGGCAGACGCTTAACGACTGAGCCACCCAGGCGCCCAAGAAGTTTTATTAAGTACATTTATTGTATACATTTATTTACAACCACACTCCTCTCTACCTCCCACAAAATGTGATGAATTATGCCAGAAAGAGACTAAATTACAAGTCATATTTTTAAATATTTTTTCAAACTTTAATAGAAGAAAGTGTGTGATTTCCCAGGGGGAATATTATAATCCATCAAGTTTATTGAATGAGCTATTGAAGGAACCTCATAACAGGGAACAGTGGTCAGACGTGGTAGTAAGGCCAATACTGGTTCTTTCCCAAGAAGGCAAAAGTAAAAGAATTCCTCTTGCTAGCCTCTTACCTATTATCAATTTAAATCAAGAAACCAACAATTTTTTTATTGAGCACCACAACAAACCAGGACATATAAGTTAAAAACAAAAAGAGAATTAAAGAAGATCAGTCCCCGCAAAGAAAATAAACAGAAAAACATGTAATCAATTACAATGTACTCTTAAGTATTATAATGAGAAAAGAGATAATAATGGCAATTACTGAATTGGGCCCACCCACCTCTGGGCAAAATTTGTATGTTGAAGCCTAAACCCAATGTGACTTCATTTGGAGAAAGAGTATGTCAAGAGGTAATTAAGGTTAAATGAAGTCAGAAGCGTGAGCTCTAATCTGATAGGGCTGGTGTTCTTAAAGTATAGGAAGAGACACCAAAGATCTCTTTCCTCATACACAGAGTAAAGAAAGGCATGTGAGGACACAGCGATTAGGTGGCTCTTTGCAAGTCAGGAAGAGAGACTTAACCAGAAACCAACACCAACAGCACCTGATCTTGGACTTCCAGCCTTCAGAACCTAGAGAAAATAGATTTCTGTTGTTTAAGCCACCCCACATGTGGCACCCTATTATGGCAACCAAAATTGACTAATGATAGATAGATGACAGATAGATATATAGTAGATGATAGATAGAGGGATAGATAGCTATATATGAAAAAAATAGAGCAAAGAATAAGTTCTTTCTACAGATATGGCAGAAAGCTGAGGAGAGGAGCAAACACTTGAATTAGGTCTTAAAAGATAAATTAGGAAGTCTGCCTAGTACAATACTTTCTCTTACAATTTTGTTTATGTTCTTCTGAAAATAAGTAATTACCAGAAAGTTGTAACAAACAACCCTGCCTAAGTGTCAATGTCTTTCAAAACTATTCCTTTAGACCTAAACCTCCCATCAGTTTAAATGTTGAATTTCCAAGTACTGCTCTGCCTCTTACCTATATTTCCAGTGAAACATTGCTACTTGGGTCGTCTCTCAATTTATGGAAATTAACTATTCCAATCATTTTGACACAAATAGTACCACCACTAGTACTACTAATGACAAATTTACATGTACAGTACATACTTTTTCCATGTATGTTATTGTATTTATTACCTAAAACAATGTTATCACACAAATGTCTTTAATCAGATTTCAAATAGGGAAAAAAAAAGTTTAGAGAGGTTAGGTGATTGGTGAAAGTTACTTGGCTATTATGTTTGGTGACTAGGACATGACATAACTGCTAAATTTAATGTTCAATTTTTTGGGTGGATGGATCAATGGATATTTACTGTTTGGGAGCTAATGGTCAGCATCCATTCACACGCCCTATTCCTAGTTAGAGCCCACAATCTCCATTTGGCAACACCTATCTCCAGTTCTCAATTTGTGTGTTCTGGATGGAAGGCAGCCTAGGCTTAGGTCAGTCAGTGCAATCCTTTACTCCGGCAGCAGAGATCAGTTAAAAATGGCCACATGAGGTCCATTTATTGCTAAACCCAGGGTTTCTGTTAGAGTATCTTGAAGAAGTGATTTTTTTCTTCCTCTATGCTTGAACCAAGAGGGAATACGATGGGACCTGCGGAATCCATCTCATCATTATGTGCAGCATGAAAATAAAATCAAATTAGGGAGGAAAGCCAAGCCAGGTAGAGGGACAGAAAAATCGTCCTGAAGACATCATTTGACCAATGAAGGCATTCGTACCTGATGCTTGCCATTCTAGAATGTGTCACTATATCACCTGGACCATTTTTTATTCATGTGAATCAACAAATTTTGTCTCTCTTGGTTAAGCCAGTTTGAGTAGATATTCATATTCATCACAACCTGAAATCCTAACTGAACAAGTTTTCCTCTAAAACAACTGTCTGAAAGGCAACTTCTAGGCCAACAGCTGTATTAATCTATGAATATGTATTTGAGTAATGAGCCTCCTTATGAAGCTGATATAGCAATTCATAACCATGAATACAGGGTTAGCATCTCAAAGCTGGGTCAAAAAAGCTGCTTGCTTAAGCAGGCACACATGAAGTAAAATGTGGCCACCATAAAAGAGAAATGTAGAATTAAATGGAAGATAGTATAGTCTAAAATTAGACTTAAAGATTACAACTGGAATATTTTTAAATGCAAAGACAAAAGAAGAAACAAGTAGCTAAGATCCCAAGATGAATAAATTGAGAAGGAAGTTTGATAAAGGAGAAAATTAATAGTCAAATATTATAGAGTCAAAGTTCGAAAGAAACTGGCTTATTTGCTGTTGTTAAGTGGGTACTAGAAGGACAGTTTCATCCTTACAAGAACTAGTTAAACTAGAGTCTCATTTTCATGGTATGCAGTAAGCAAATTAGAGACAACTAAGGCAGAGGCTATTGAACAGAGGCTATTAAGAGGACTATTCCAAGCTTGAAGTTTAAGCGGCCATAGAGGGGTCCTCAAGGCTTACAATGAAAAGCTGTGTCCCCAAGGAAAAACCCCACTGAGAATAAAATGGTATAGTCATCCTTGTATTCTCAGTATCTCACCAAATAGTGGCACAAGGGTGACTCAGCAAACTTTTACTGACCAAATGAATAAATGTTGAATGAATGGAAGCCTCCATTTATTTATAACATTTAAAGGAAAGACTCTACCATCTAATCTGGGCCATAGGAAGGGGTCATTTTACCTAGAATAATTACTCTAAAATTCAATTCCCATAGAAAAGGATTACAAAATGGAAAGAGCAGTGGTAAGAATGGCTATCTGTAAGGACTCATGTAATATTTTAAATATACACTCAGCTAAATCCCTAACATAATACCGTATGCGCATGTGTGATTTTTATTTTGAACCTCACACTATAGAATGAATTAGTTCTTCATTCAAAATGATTTGGTATGCCAGTCTATTTTGAATTATGTGAGGGAATTCCAGGTGTCAATGAGATGAGAAGGATCAAGGAAATGCTGGGATTCCAAGGACACAGTCTAATCATCAGTTTAAGTCAAAGAAAGTTAAAGGTGCAGATGTAGAGAAAAGAATCCTAATGAGGAAGCATAATGACTAAAAACTCCTGGTTTTATTTACTTTTTTATTTTTTCATTTAATAAATTATGGAAAATATCTAACCTACCTGGAAAAAAAAAAAAACTGTTTTCAAGAACTTTATTTGGGTCATTTTCATACACACACACAATACTATGCTAATTTTAAATGAGTCTCAGTTTTTCACTTAAACATGCCAGCAGGAAGTCTACTTGGCAATACTTTCTTGGATGTTTTGCCAATTACTGTACGTACTTGAAAACAACAAAACTGCTTTCTATAAAAAGCATTATATAATTCAAACTTTTCAATGATCCAGAAGGGGTTCCACCTCAATTACTCTGAATGAGTCAAATTTTACTATATTCTTTCCACATAAATTTTGAGTCCCACTCTTTTTTCAGTAAAGAATTCTAAAAATATTAAATTGGGGCTGCTGCACTTTGTGAAGACCTTTTCTCTTGTCTCCCAGAACCATCCTTGGCAAATCCAAATGGTTCCCCCTGCATGTGTCTTTCTGAACCATTCCTCCTTTTCTGGAACCTGAAGTAGATGGCCACTGCTGTCTTCTAGCATCGATAATGTGCATTTATTAAGCACTAACAACATATTACAGACCTCAAGATACTGTCTCATATAACCTTATGCACTGGGTATTAGTCTTCTCTTTTTTTTAAAGATTTTATTTATTTATTTATTAGAGAGAGAGAGAGAGAGCACAAGCATGGGGAGGGGGAGAGGGAGAGAGAGAATATCAAGCAGACTCCGAACTGAGCGTGGAGCCTGACTCAAGGCTTGATGCCAAGACTCTGAGAGTATGACCTGAGACAAAATCAAGATTTGGTGGCTTAACCGACTGAGCTACCCAGGTGCCCCCACTGGGTGTTATTACAGAGGAAAAAGCTGACATGCAGAAGGGTTAAGTAACTCCCTCTGAGTCACGCAATTAGTAAATGGGAGAGTTAGGATTCAAATCCAAGTCTACGTGACTCTAAAACTACTCTAGAGGGGGGTGGGGCGGGTAGCAAATCCATGCTCTTAGTCTGTTTCGGCTGCTGCCATAAAATACTGCCAAAAAATAATTTCAGGCTAGGTGGTTTATAAACAACAGAAATTTATTTCTCACAGTTCTGGAGGCTGAGAAGCCCAATATCACGGAACCAGCATGGTTGTGCTCTGGTGAAGACCTCTTCCAGTTTGCAAACTGCCTAATTCATGCTGTGTCCTTACAGGGATAGGGAGCATTGTGGGGTTTCTTTCACAAGAATACTAATCCCAACACAAAGGCTCCATCCTCATGACCTAAGCATCTCCTAAAGGTCTGACCTTCTCATACCATCACATAGGGTATTCGAATTTCAACATATAAATTTATGTATGTATGTATGTATGTATTTATTTATTTATTATTTTTTTTTAAAGATTTCATCTATTTATTTGACAGAGAGAGACACAGCAAGAGAGGGAACACAAGCAGGGGGAGTGGGAGAGAGAAGCAGGCTTCCCGCGGAGCAGGGAGCCCGATGTGGGACTCGATCCCAGAACCCTGGGATCATGACCTGAGCCGAAGGCAGACGCTTAACGACTGAGCCACCCAGGCGCCCTGTATTTATTTATTTAAAGATTTTATTTATTTATTTGACAGAGAGAGAGAGCTAGAGAGGGAACACAAGCAGGGGGAGTGGGAGAGGGAGAAGCAGGCTTCCCGCGGAGCAGGGAGCCCAATGCAGGGCTCGATCCCAGGACCCTGGGATCATGACCTGAGCCGAAGGCAGATGCTTAACGACTGAGTCACCCAGGCACCCCTCAACATATAAATTTAGGGGGAACACAAACATTCAGACCATAGCATCCATTCCTCTACTCGTTTTTATAAAGTTTTATTGGAAAGCACCATACCCACTTGTTCATTTTTTGTTTATGGTGCTTTTGCACCATAAACTGCAGAGGTGAGTAGCTACAGCAGAGATCATATAACCCACAAAACTGAAAATGTTTACTGTCTGGCCTTTTCCAGAAAAAAACTGCCAATCCCTGTTCTAGCACCTGTATCATTAAGTTATCCCCTCTCTATATTCAGTATTATCACTCAATGTTTCCCCTTATAGACATAATTCACTGGAATTCCAACAATGTTGAGCAACCAGAGTTATTTATTCTTTAAGTAAAGAAGCAGCTTTGGGACAATCTCTGTATAATTCTGGGAAGTCCATAATTTTGAAGATACAAGTGCACCTTTGAGTGAGAGAAATGATTTAGTTTACTCTTCTTTGGTATGTTTTTCCAAGTCTGATTATACTTTATATTAAGGACCATGGAAATTAGTTTAAGCATAATCTATTTAGCACTTGTTAAATGGAAAATTGTAACTACAGTGTAGAAGACATTGTCCGGGATATCGCCCATGAATGGATAATATACACCAAAATATTGTCAGATTCTCATTTGATATTTTTCAAATAGCGGTTTCACAAAAGATAAAATACGCAATATTCCAAATGTTCTTTTCCGAATGCTAGATGAAGCCCAAGCGAACTGAGGGCAGTGGCAGCTGGAGCAGGACTCAAGACCACAGAGGAGGATTGAGCTGGGTTGATATGGGTGATTTAGAAGGCTGTTAAATACATGTGGTATTAATGGAAGTTTGGACCTTCAATGAAAAAAGTCATTTTGCAAAGTTTAAGTAAGAACTTTAGTAAAGAGATGTCGTTCCCAAAGCACACTTTAGGTGAGAAATGAAACTTTCCATCCTATAGAGTGAGAGAGTTTTATGTTTTGCCAACAGTCATTCCATTTGATCTTTTAGTGGTAACCTTTGTTCCATTTTCAATAAACTCTTAATCATGAAGAAAGTTTCCATTTTGAAATTTATTTTTTTCCACATGTATTAAATTAATGAATTTATTTAAAATCTATTGGGGAATTGTGAGCTTCACTATTGATCCGTTAAAGAAAAAAAAGCCACTGACGCAATACAAGAGACTGTTTTCTCAAGCCAAAATTGATTGAGAGCGTCCCCTGTATAAAAATGAAATGCATTTCTGTGGATGCACTGACGCTTCACCATCTGTCCAACATCTCAGATTTACTCTCCCAGATAACTTCATATTTCACCCTGCAGTCCCTAAAGAAACATCACTTTAAACAGGGCCACATGGAAAAATACACTTCAATAACATTTGAAGGTCTTGCGTTTAGCTGCAAGGGCCTCTAACCTAAATGACTGATGTGCCTAGAGAGAAGCTCCATTTGAAGTTATGGAAATGGAGACGAGCAAATGCAAGGGATGGAATGTATAAAAAACCAAATGATGGCAGTAAAAGACACGGGGATTTACAGATAAAGCCAAAAGATGCTGGCAGCCATCTATCAGTCTGCCTTGATGAAATAGGTATTGGAAATTAACTCGGGAACCCTATGAATTACATTCAATCCATGCTCTGGGCTAAGCACTTGTCAATTTCAGCTGCTATTGCAACCTATTACTTACAGACTACATGGCTGGCAAGTTAATAGCACTGGATAGTGTTAAAGAAAATAGGAGAATAAACTGAATGTAGCAACGCTTGTCACCGACAGAGCATGCCTTTCTAAAGTCCTGGTGAACATTCAAAGCCTCGACTGTTTACTTGTTCCTAGTGAGCACCTAACCTTACATATCATCGAGGCTATGAAGAGTCTTCCTGAAGGATTAGTCACCAATCAGCCAGATATCTGGGAGCTTTTGCTAGTGTTTTCAAAGCCTGTGAAAAATGCTTGGAATTTAAATGTTTTTGAAGTTGTCAACTTCTTCTATAGTTGCATTCTGAAGTGAGGCAGATGCTGTCATCAACCATTTAGTCTCAGTTTCAAATAAGGCCAGTCCTACCGCTTTATGTTCTATTCCTTTTAATCATCAGGTGACTCCCTGCTTACCTAGGCAACATCTAATTCTTACACTTAAGGGCAAATGAGGGGAGAGGTTTGAGTTTGTACTACAAAGCATGTATGTCTCTGCTTCCCATAGACTCCCTATGTCTCTGAATATCTTCAATCTTATAAAAAATAAGAAAAGAGGCATCTGTACAACAAAATCTTTAAGATGAGTTCCACGAGTGTTCTGAAACTATATTGTATTTTTCAACTGATAAGCTTGTCTAACATTGAAATATTTTAATAAGCAAGCACATTCAGAGTAAATGTCAGCCAGAGCGATCTTCTGACTAACAGATGCTAGTGGGTATAGAGAGGGGGAGAGGGACGTAAAAGCACTGAAAAATCAAGCAAGGCCAAATTAGAACAAATGTTTGTCAAGTAAAAAGGGCAGCTCTTCATCTGATGGAAGGAGTTTAATTAGAAAAGTCACAGAGAGAAGCTGTCTCAAAAGTACTGGTCCCATTCTCTTCAGATAAGCTAATGAACCTCGTTGAACTTTGCAGAGAAATGCTGAACCAATAATACAAGAAAGAAAGAATTCACAAAATGTGCTGCTATGCCTCTTACATTCAAGAGGGTCAACTGCTTATGCCACCCCAGGTCATAATAGAGAAGTTCTGTGGCAATTTACCTTCTGATTCTCCTTCTGAGTGGTCAAATGGGTAAATGGATCAGAAGAAAAATATGATTTAAATATGCCCCCTTTTAATAACGATAAAAACATTTATTGTTATGCAATGAATTATAAAATATGAATCACATAATTCATGTACCAAGTCACCTACACATTTATAATCTACACTGTTTGTGGTCTAATTCTGTCTCTGGTGATTTTCTCCTCCTCTTTCTCCTCCTCTTGTTATGGTAGTAAGCATAACAAAAATCTATTAAAGGACATTTTTTTTTTTGTATTAGTCAGGGTCCTCTTGGATGTATAAAAAAGTACTATAAAAACAATTTTGTGACAACGACTGTATAAGAAAGACATAAACCCCAGAGGAAGCTGGATATGGAAAAATCTGAAGTCGTGTACAAATAACACTACAGGAAAAGAAGACTCTAAACTCTTCTGATTATTTAATGCTTCAGTGCCTTTGTTTGTCAGTTTTATTTTCCTTACTGGTTAGCCTTTTGCAGAGAATTCATGTCTGGTATTGAACTCCTTGAGAGAGTAATAAAGCACATATGGAAGAGAGTAGCATGCGGAATTAAATTGCAAAATGCTTATGGTGGAGCTTTTCTGATACGGGACATTTACCAACTACCTTTAGGAAAGTTCCTTTTGTTATCAGACATAAGCAAATACAGGTATTATATATTAAATGTATTAGTCAAATGCTTCCTCCAATCCACTTACCACCTCGTGAGAGAAACCCAGAAGCAAACCCCTAGTTGTAATACATTGCAAATAAAAATCTTGAAGTTAACAGGCATCACTGTCATTTTCAAAAGTATGTGAAATACACACAGGCATACACACTCACACACTCACACACACACACACACACCACACTCTAGAGGATCCTAGTCAAAAAGAAAGTGGGGTATTGTATTCTATTATCTTTCACATATTCCTGTTGGCATGGAGAAAAAAATTATTTTATTAACATTTTTATAAATCTTCTGACTTAAAACCAGAAAGCATACAATATTTAAATACAAACATGTTTATTTTGCCTTTGGTGGGGAGGATGGTATCAGAAGAGAGAATCATGATCAAATCTCATCAAATTTGCCTAGAATTTAATATTTGGATATGAATCCATAGATCTGATACCCTCCAGATATTAAGTGGAATTATCCTCAACTACTCAGTCCCAGGGTAGGAAACTAAACTTTGGACACTTTTCCTGCCTATCTCTGAGACCCTGCTTAATGCTCTTATGGCTTTAATACTGGAAAATGACCATAGTCTCAGGGAATTTCTCCCATCGTTCCAAATAAGTGGTTCTCAACTGAGAGTGACGTTCCCCCTAGAGAGCATTTGATAACAACTAGAGATATTTTTGTTTGACATAACTGGGGAGAGGATGCTACTGGTATCTAGTGGGTAGAGGTCAGGGACACTGCTGAATTTCCTACAGTGCACAGGACATTGACACACAAAAATAAATTATCCAGGCCTAATGTCAAAAGTGTCAAGTTTGAGAAACTGTACATAATCTAACTCATGAACATGAGGTGTTTTTCTGACCTTGGATTTCCCAGGATATCTCTGCAATCAGCGTACATTGGTCCTACGGCAGCCAAATTGTTTCCTTGCAACTAATTTGCATGTACTGCCTCTTTCTTTCCTTAACTAGCAAAGCAAATTTGAGCCTAGATGTACAGTATACTAGAGTTAATGAATTAGCACATGTGATCTTTCTTGATAGCATGAAGTCATTTATTTAGAAATACCAGTGTCCTGAGAGGCGTGGGGATGGAGGTTTGGGGGTGAAGACTGAAGGTATGGGAACAAATGTGATCTATTTATGGGATTATTATAGAATTGTAGTGTGGCTCAAGGAGTTTGAATCAACAGCTATACTAAACTTTTCCTGCAATATTACCCACTCTCTAGATAAGACAGAAAATAGATGAAGTAACTATAAGTGGGAAAGCAAACAAATTCAGCTACCTCCCACTTCTGACATAATATGAAATTTTTAGGAGATTTAATTTATTATTTGTGAAATGGTAACTTACTTAGGTGATTTATTACTTAGAAACCATGCTGCATAAAGCAAAGGCTATTTCAATAATTATTGTGTGTAAGAACTAAAAATAGTCAGGTCACTTATTTTAGATCCTAATTTAAACCTGTGAACATGTGTACTCTTTGATAGTAGCTATTCTTACATTTTGCATACAGCCTTTTTTCAATTCATGGCTAAATGTAATCATGAAATAAACTGGATCTTGGCATTGGAAGGGAGCTTAAAGAGCACTTAATCCAACCTTTTAAGTAGTGAAGGATTTTTTCTAAATGATTTCTGATGGATATAGAACAACCCTTATTGGAAATTTCTAAGGAAAGGAGCTCACTCAAGATTAAATGAATCTTGGTGTTAGAAAGAATTGAGTAAGTAATTTCTCTAACCACTCTCAATTTTTAAATCCTCTTTACAAAAGCTTTGACACTGACCTTCATTCATTAATTCAAAAAATATTAACATTAATTTCTTCATATACCCTTTGCTCATGACTTCAAGAAATAATATGTAAGAGTTAACCTGTATTAAACACTCAAGTGTTAGATTCTGGGAATAGTAAAATAAAGTAGGAATGATCCTTTCTCTCATGGAATATTATACTTAAACAGCAGAGACATACTTTATAAATATAAAACTGTAACTGAGTTAATATGCTATGAAGGATAAGTCCAAGTAACTAATATTTTAAAGAAGGCTTCCTTGAAGATGTGATTTTTGAGATCTAAAAACAAGACCCACCATCCTCTCTAGCCACTGGAAAATACTACCCATGTTAAACTGGTATTTCTCTTTTAATTATGACTTTATAGTTCAACGAGGGGAAGCTTAAACTTCTTGTTAAAAATCATTTCTATCCTTTATCAATCCCTTAAATGTCAGTCACCAAGCTAATAACTTTAAATAAATGATCTAATTTCATCTCCCCAACAACTCTAGAGAGAGTTCGTATTTTGCCCCTTTACAAATGAGAAAACAGATATTCAAAGATGTTGGTATCTCTTCAGGTTCACATTGCTTAGAAATCAATAAGCCAGAAGTGAAATCCAATTCTCTAAGGCTCCATAACACATAATAGTGTTTGAAAACAGCTATAATATCCACCTGTAGTCTTCCTCTGTCTACACTGAGCTTTCTCAGTTCCCCTTTACCATTCTTCATTTCATTGGTTTTTATAATTGTCACCATCTTTGTGTTTTTTTCTCTTCTCATTTAAACAATGAGAAATGATTGTAAACTCTAGGTATAGTTTAACAAGTATGATGTAAATTGAACGACCATTGCTCTTTGTAGATATATTCCCTTTAAGTCATAATTCAGATTACTTTTCTAGTAGTCATATCACTTTTTGAATTACATTAAATTTTCTGTCAGCTGAAATCTTCGTCTAATTTTACACGGTGATACTAAGTTGTGTCTCTTCCTTCTTATACATTCATATTGATTGCCTAAGACAGTTATTTGATTGTAGGGCATTTGACATTTTTATAAAGTTCTCCTTATATCAGGAAAAATATGTCTCCTTGTACACACAACCATTAATCTACTTCTCTGTGGTCAAACATATCCATCCATGTGACCACTTGACAGTGAAGACAATATAAGCTAGCATTTTTTTATAGGAGTGAAAGATGTGTTTTATTCTGAATTACTTCATTTTATCTTCCATTATGTAATAGGAACTATGGGTTATCTCTATGACATAACTGCAGCTTCAGGAGACTGAGTAACTAAGGTCCCAGAATTAGTAACTGTCAGAGCTAAGATTTAAAATGCCCCCTATAGCTCCCTGACAGATATGTAAATAGAGCCACCATGCCTATCTTTAGTTTTCCATTCTTTCATTTCTTCACTATTCATTGAATATAAGAGAAACATAAGCCACAATATATTTCCTCTATATCATATTCAAGTAAGGAAAACACATACCAGAAATATGATGTGATTTAATGCCATGCTAGGCATTATATAATGAAAGGCCAAAGAGGGAGTATTCTAAAGTGGACTAGAATCAAGATACCCTGCCTTTCTGGATGAGATATCCCCTGAATTGGGTTCTAAAAGATGAGTGAAAGTTACCTCAGAAATGGAAGGGTGGGGAAATATCAAGTCATATACACCCAAAGACTAGAGTGGGCAGGACCCTTTTTGTGAATGGCTTTTTGGTCAATATCAAAAAGTCAGAATATAAAAAGAAGTACAAGTGGAGAAGTAAGCAGATGTCAGGTCATAAAATACCTGATATGCCGTGCTAAGGACTTTGGACTTTATCATGAAAGCTATGGGAGTCATTATAAGATTTCAAAACAAGAAAAAGACATGATTAGATTTGCATTTTAGAAAGCTACTCTGGCAGCAGTGTAAATAATGGATTAGAGGAAAGTAAAACTAGGAGGCAATTCAGCCAGGAGGCTGTTACAGGAATCCAAACAAGACAGGGTGAGGGCCTAAATTAAGGTGGCAATAGTGAGGATATTAAAGAAAAAAATTCACAAATCAAGCGATAGTTTGTAGGTAGAATCAACATGATAATTTGTTGGCTGGACAAAGGAAATAAAAAAAAATGCAAGATTACCTCTGTTTTTTTATTTTGCACTGGTACCAACTGAAAATAGCCAGAGACAAAGAGAAGCAGATTTAGAATGGGAAGATGAGTTTATTTTTTAACACTCTGGGATAAGGTGCTTGTGAGACCCCTGAGTGAATATGTTTGGGGGCAAAGAATGTTTGCTTGTAGCTGACGATGAGCTTGGGGATGACAAATGCACAAGTAGATGAAGACATGACTGGATAAGAATGCTTACACTAAGTATATTGAGTGATAAAAGAAAGCCAAGTACAAATGTAAGGGAAGCAATACATATAAAGGACTAACCTGAAACATCAAGAGAGTGGGAAGACAAGCAATGATATATTTAGTCACCAAATTCAGAGATGAAAAGTGTCTCAAGACAAAAAACCTCCATCAATGGTGCCAAAGACAGCAGAGAGGTCAAAACAAAGTTCAAAAATTCTCTTAGACTGGAATTTCATTGGAAGGCTAAGAAGAGAACTTTCAAAGACCAGGGAGTAAATAAAAAGTAAATGAAGCACATAAATTTAGCAATTATTTTGAGAGGCTTATTTGTGACAAAATAGTAGGGCAGGTAAAAAATGGTATAGGGTAACATTGCTTGGGTGATGTTTCTTTGCTTTTTGTTTTGCTTCAGAATCATAACATGAGAGAATGGATTTAGATGGTATGGAACCAAAAAAGCATTTATGGTGATGGCTGAGATGTTGAGGAGCTCTCATATGTTGATGTCTATTTTGTCCTATGAAGAAGATGGATGGAGAAGGCATCTCTTGAGAGTGAGGGCTACTGGGAATCTAAAGGGCTAGGGGAAAGAAAATAGTGAAAACTCGTAATAACCTCTGTGGGAACAAAGTACCCTGGGGACATTGCAAAGGCTTTCCAGTGGAGGTTAAATCCAAGAATTGGTGGTGACCCCAAATGATACTTTTTTGGAATGACTTCCAGCAATCTCTAGCAATTATTTTATTGGATTGTTTTAAAAATGGGCTCCTGGCTGGGATGCCTGGGTGGCTCAGTCGGTTAAGAGTCTCCCTTCGGCTCAGGTCATGATCCCAGGGTCCTGGGATTGAGTCCCACATCAGGCTCCCTGCTCAGTGGGGAGCCTGCTTCTCCCTCTCCCTCTGTCTGCTGTTTCCCCTGCTTGTGTTCTCGCTCTCTCTCTCTGACAAATAAATAAAACCTTAAAAAAAAAGTTTAAAAAAATAAAAATAAAAAATAAAAATGGACTCCTGGCAGTTAGGTAAAAACCAAAAAAGATTTAAAAAAAAAGAGAGAGAGTAAAGAGAGAAAGTAAGCAAAGGAATGTGTTAATTAATCCATTGGACAAATATTGGTGAGAACTAGCTGTACTCCACAGGGTAAGGCTGGCCTTTGAGGGTTATACTTCACAACAAGGTAGACACAACATCAAGTTATTGGACCTTGAAGTCTAACACATATAGGGAAAATCATATATTTATCCTCTGTTTCTGTAGGCAGCACTTATTAGCTAACTAGTATGAACAATATCATGTGTTTATAACTCTAATGTAGCTTTATTATTTGACTTCTCAGCTTTGAACAGTATATATATTTTTTCAAAAGTTCATTTATTTTATTTTAGAGAGACAGAGAGAGAGTGCACACATGAGGGGGGAGAGGGGCAAAGGGAGAGAAGCAAACTCCCCACAGAGCCCTACACAGGGCTGGATCCCAGGACCCGGAGATCACGACCTAAGCTGAAACCAAGAGTTGGTTGCTTAACTGAATGAGCCACCCAGGTGCCCCATGGACAATATATATATATATTTTACCTCCTATGAAAATTAAGATTATCATCTTATTATTGTATTAAAAACACAATATTTTTTCCTCATCTCAAGCCCATTCTTCAAAGTTAGTAAATAGGGCGCCTGGGTGGCTCAGTTGGTTGAGCGACTGCCTTCAGCTCAGGTCATGGTCCCGGGGTCCTGGGATCGAGTCCCGCATCGGGCTCCCTGCTCTGCGGGGAGCCTGCTTCTCCCTCTCCCACTCCCCCTGCTTGTGTTCCCTCTCTCGCTGTGTCTCTCTCTGTCAAATAAATAAATAAATAAAATCTTTAAATAAAACAAAAAAAAAAAAAACAAAGTTAGTAAATACTTCCTGTGTTATCCATGATTCTCATGCTGACATCTTCAGAAATTATAATTCTTATGGGTCTGGGAGGCTTTTTCAGGTTTCTAACATATACAGAAGAGATTATGTTTGTTTCTCCTCAGGGTAGTTCAGCTCTTTGGGTGGCTCTGTGACTTGAGGGCTCTGCTTAAGATCTGTAGCCATGAGCCAAGTCATGATCTCAGGGTCGTGAGACTGAGCGCCTTGTTGGCTCCGTGCTCAGTGAGGAGTCTGCTTGAATATTCTCTCCCTCTCTCTCTGCCCCTCCCCCTGCTCACACTCTCTCTCTCAAATAAATAAATAAACCTTAAAAAAAAAAAAAGATTTGTAGCCATGAGAGCCATGCATTATATTAGTCATGTAATGCAATAGAAGTGTTGCATTCCAGGAGTGTCCCTCTCATTTTCCCCTTTATTTTCAGATATCTAAGAAAGGATATTTTTTTCTAAGAAAGAAAACATTTCTTTAATTTTCAGTCTATAAAATTAGGACTCTCAAGACCGAATGCCATTTAAAACCCTTTGAAATAAGCTGAAATATAAGATAGTCGTTATAAAAAGTAACATATGGAGATTCAACTGAAAGCTTAAAAATATCAAATCAGGGGCAAACTTTTGTTTGATTGTAATAATGTTACTAAATTGCCTTGTCTTTCTTAGGATTTTCCCATTAAAAATTTAGAGGGAAAGGGCGCCTGGGTGGCTCAGTCGTTAAGCGTCTGCCTTCAGCTCAGGTCATGATCCCAGGGTCCTGGGATAGAGTCCCACATCGGGCTCCCTGCTCGGCAGGAAGCCTGCTTCTCCCTCTCCCACTCCCCCTGCTTGTGTTCCTGCTCTCGCTATCTCTCTCTCTGTCAAATAAATAAATAAATAAAATCTTTAAAAAAAATTAAATAAATAAAATAAAATAAAAATTTAGAGGGAAATGTTCACTTTACAAATACCCTATAAAATCATGAGGCAAGTGAGAACTGTGTTATATCTGACCAGGGTAGCAATTCCAGCCTGAAAATGAAAACCAAGAAACAATAAAACAAAACAAAACAAAAACCACCAGAGATGTAGTTTTGCTCAAAGAGAGTATTTAGAATATTCAAATACCTTTTTTTTAAACCTGTTTCACTCAGTATTTTTGGAATAAATTCTAAGTCTAGGACACCAGTTTACTCAGGTATAAAGGGGAAAAATTCACTGCAAGTTGTAACAACCAAATTTTTCATTTTGTAATTTAATAAGACATTTACACTAAGAGCACAATAACATGTGTGTGAAAAAGTGTTATGGCATAGAGTAGGGAATCAGAAATTCTGACTAGAGGAATATCAACATCTTAGAAAATAACCTCTCAAAGCTCAATGAGGAAGGATGGTCAGGGGCCCTCTAGCCCTTCGGGGCTAGGATACTTAGGGGAAGCATTTGAGTGTGCTGGTGAAATTTGGGTTTTAGTTCAGAAAACCCTGTCACATAACATAATACCAGAACTAATGTGATTTGCCGGTGTCTGTGCTTTCCTGTATATAGTAGTTCATCTCTTTACATTTTCACTCTTTCTCTTTTTCAGTTCCTTAATCACACAGCTCTGGCCAAAACAACTGTGTGAAAAGTTTTATTTCCCTGTCTTTATTTTCATGTAATCATATATTTGCACCATTTTTTGTTAAACCTTCGTACATGTGCAAAGACATTTTAGAGAGTGAGAAGAGGTTACCACTCTGCACATTTCTGTCATTATAGTTATTTCTCAATATATCCAAATGATATTTACTAATTATTCTTGGAGGGTTCAAGTGCGCACAAGCTCTTAGATTTTATAACACATGTCACAGACCCAAACACATCAGCAAAGTTGAGGAAGTTGTTTTCATAGGTAGCATTTGCTGTTGCGACCACAGGTTCTAATATTCACTCTTGCTATTTACTGGCACCCTCAAAAAATATTCTATACTTAAGACATTAATAAACATACTAAAAGCACCGAGGAGTTTTACTAACAAAGATGTCCAGCCAAGTCAATCACAAATGGGAGAGAAAAAAATTGTAAATTCCATCTGCTAGAGTACAGTCACTTGTCTTCTTGAAAATCACATTGCTAATTGCTCATTGGAAATCTTTCATTAAAGGGGCTGCAGAAGGACACCCACTTATTACCAAGGTTTAGGTGAAGAATCAATTTGTAATTCAGTTATTGATAAGGAGCAAGTGTCTTAGGGCGCTAAAATGTTTACACAGCAGAAATCAAGTGCCATTTTGTAGCAGAGACATCAGAATAAACATCAGCCCAAGGAGTATTCATAAATATGCAGAAGAGTTTGCAAGTTACAGGACCTAGCAAAGAAATATTTGACCCAGTACGTCAGGGACACCTGGCTGTACCACATCTTCAGGGAGAGGGTTAGGATTAATGATAGTATCTTTAATTCTCAACACTATATAATGCTGAATAGATCTGTTAGCAGATTAGTCAGGGCTGCTTTTTGAAAATAAGTTGTGATCTGATCAACTATATAACAATAGGCAGGATAAATATGTCAACCATTAGTATAGTGACAAATGTTTATTATTTATAAAAACTAAATAAATGACACGTAGGTAATCTGAAATTTTCCAACAAAATTCTCAGAAATTTTCTATGATGTGCACTTTTAAAAAGGCTTAAAATCTGGGATCAGGAGACTGACAACATGATTTAAAGGTCTTTATGCATGCTAGTTAAAGCCATTTAAGGGTAAAAAAAAAAGGAGGGGTATATAGAGAAAATTATGGTCACTGTTAGGTTTTTTTTTTTTTTTAGATTTTATTTATTTATTTGACACAGAGAGAAAGCACAAGCAGAGGGAGAGGCAGAGGGAGAAGCAGACCCTCCGCTGAGCAGGGAGCCCAAAGCAGGGCTCGATCCCAGGACCCAGGGATCATGACCTGAGCTGAAGACAGATGCTTAACCAACTGAGCCACCCAGGCGCCCCTGGTCACTGCTAGTTTCACTTGGCACCTTAAGTTATACTTAATCTGTTGTACAATTATACAAACAATATGTATTACTTTTGTCAGTGCTTATTAAATATCAAGTATTGTGCTGTGTGTTTTATACACCTTTATTTTATATCATTTTTATAGCAGCCTCATGGCTGTTATTTTTGTGGCTTTTTTTTTCTTTTCAAATTTTTATTTAAATTCTACTTAGTCAACATATAGTGTAATACTGGTTTTAGGAGTAGAATTTAGTGACTCATCCCTTACATACAACACCCAGTGCTCATCACAAGTGCCCTCTTTAATGCCCATCCCCCACCTGAACATTATTGCATTGCTGTTACAGTCAGAGGGTCTGAGTAGTGGACTAACTTTCTCATAACCTCAGAGCTACAGTATGCTACAACAAAACTATAAACCTATATCCTGTCGAAATCTCTGAAATATTTTCTCTAAATAATATCTTAAACCTTTAACATCTGTAAATAAATTAGAGATTTGGAGCCAGGCTCTGGTTACAGATGCGAGCATATCTGAATATAAGGTGAACCTTATGCAATTCAATTAACTTTCAAAATCTCAGTTTCTTCATCTGAAAAATAAGCGTAATTGTAAATAACTAAACAAATTTCTGTGATTGTTAAATAAAATGATTTGCATGTTAGCATGGTGGCTGGCGGACAGCTCATTCCGCGTTAGTGGTATTCATCATCACCATCATCTTCATTTCCCAGCCTCAGTGTAGGTGTCAAACTCTATTATGTTGTTGCTTGTTGTTATTCCCTTAATTATACTTTATCATACCTGAACAAAGTCTTTGATTTCATCATTTATTATGTGTGATTTTGGCAAAGTATTATGAACAATCTTTTCCTCCTCTGGAAAATGAAGGGCCAGGGAAATTATATCTGTTTTATCAATGCGTTGTTTGACATAGGAAACTTTACTTACATATATAAAAGTAATTTGTAAGTCAGGCTATAAAAAATAGGGATTTAAACCGAATTTTTAAAACAAACCAAACCACCATCCTTGCACTAGCTGTAACAGACATTACTAACCAATCAGTGGTCTCCAGCTTGGCAAAGGCATCCCAGAATCCTTTTATAACAGAGTGTTCCAGAGCCATTAACAATTAATTCAAGTTTGCATGGAGAATAAAACTTATTTGTCACTTTTCTGCCTTCTAGTCTTACTCGGTTTTCATAGGCAAATTCATATGTACTTTCCTAACTAACTCCTAAATTTGGTTAATTGAATAAACAGATGTTGATTGATCCAGAGTTTCTACAGACCTACAGTTAAAATAAATTAAATTATCATAACTATAATGTTGTGTAGTCCTCTAAATTCACTCTCTGAAGATTTTAATTTTTTTTTTTTTTTTTAGAGAAAGAGAGAGAGCATGAGTGGGGGAAGGGGGCAGATGGAGAGGGAAAGAGAGAATCCCAAGCGGGCTCCATGCCCAGCATGGAGCCTGACCTCATGACCCTGAGATCATGACCCCAGCCAAAATCAAGAGTCAGAGGCTTAACTGACTGAGCCACCCAAGTGCCCCTCTGTCTAAAGATTTTAAAGAAGGATTCATTTTTAATTTTAATTTTATTCTGCTTAAGAAAAATCATGTGATAAAGATCTAAATTGAATTTTATAGTTTCTCCTGAACTGTTGGTTGTTGACCTTATATCTAACATAGGAACAGCTGACTGCTGTTCATGATTACACATATAAAATATTTTAAATACTCTGATCAATATATTTTTGTGTTGCCCATCTTAGGAACACTCTATTCTCTGCCACCTCTTAGCCACCAACTCAGGACCAAGCCAAATCAGTCCTTCTAACCTCCCATATTGTCACCCAGTGTTTCTATTTATTATTATTTATATTTGTTTACTTCTCTTGGAGAAATAATGAGGCATCAGAAAGAGAAGAAAATGCCTTTAAATACCCTTTTATATCATTCTTCCCACTTCTGTAGATGAAAAAATAAAACATTTTGGGTAGAACACTGGCATATACATTTAAAAAAAAAAAAAACTCCTCTGATAGGGGCGCCTGGGTGGCTCAGTCGTTGAGCATCTGCCTTCGGCTCAGGTCATGATCCCAGAGTCCTGGGATCGAGCCCCACATCGGGCTCCCTGCTTGACAGGAAGCCTGCTTCTCCCATTCCCGCTCCCCCTGCTTGTGTTCCCTCTCTCGCTGTGTCTCTCTCTGTCAAATAAATAAATAAAATCCTAAAAAAAAAAAAAACAAAAAACTCCTCTGATGACTCTGCCATGTACCCCTAGGAAAAACTATCTTAGAAGAAAATCGTGAGCTTTGGAGTCACGGGTTATAATCAGCCTCCATACTTTGCAGATATGTGATTTCACAAGTCATTGAATGTATTTGAAATGCAGTCATTAAATATATGAAAGTAGCTAGCACTTTGCTTCTTGTCTGGTAGGAATTTAACAAATGTCATTTCCTTCTTCTCTTCTGCCCATTCATCTTTACAAATTGCAAATTCACTGATTAGTGGTAGGTTCTGTTCAGTGCAACCCCAGAATTGTGGCCAAGAAGGCATAGTGACTTACCCAGTCTCATACTTTTACTTATCATGTTTCTCTTATTATGTCTGTCTGTAGCTTGTTCATTTGCCTCTGTACCCACTCTAGTGTTCAATTCATCTGATGAAAAACTGGTTTTCCTCCTGCTCTTTGGAGGAATCAGGGAGAAAAAGAGTATCTATTCAGAACTTCTTATGTATTAAGTGTTTCACATGAATTATAGTATCAAATTCACATATGGGTCATATGAAGTAGATATTACCATCCTAGTTTTGCAGGCAAGAACACTAAGGTCCAAATAATTTATGTAATATGCCTCCACTGGCAGATAGTATGAAAAGAATTCAAATTTCTGTTTGCCATTATAAAATTTATGTACTTTGGACTAACCTTATCCCAGACTATAATTTTTTTCTTTGTAATGGCTTAGAAAGCCCCATTTCCAGGTAAAACCCACTAGGGAGCAGTGAGCAACAGTTGGTGCAGGCTGTAGGGGAAGATGAGGCTTATGAGGAGTTCTCCTTGCTTCCGCAGGAATTCTGGCCTAAGGCTATCTTTTCTGATTGTACTGTCTTTAATTCCAAACCAATGACTGGCTTCTTCCATAACCATGATCTTACTGGATTACAAAGCACTTTTGCAAGCCTCCAGATAAATGCTGTAAGCTCTTATTACCCACTGAGAACTCCTCACTAGTCAATTTGATTTTTTTCCCTTTGATACCGAGCAATTGATGAAAAGCAAAGAACATGATTCTGGCTCTGAAGAAAATTCCAAGAGATAGTTACGTAAATAATAGAAAATAAAAGTGGTATCACTGAAATAAGTATTTTATCTCTAATAGTCAATAATTTGAAAGAGCTGGAACAATTTATATTTGACAATGTGGACACATTTGAGTATGCAGTTCCACTGCATACACACTCATGCAACAAATATATTTATCACTATTTTTTTGTGAACTTTATATGTTTGTTGTATAACAATGCAACCTTTTTTGGGGTGCCTGGATGGCTCAGATGTTAAGCGTCTGCCTTCAGCTCAGGTCATGGTCCCAGGGTCCTGGGATCGAGGCCTGCCTCGGCTCCCTGCTCAGCGAGAAGCCTGCTTCTCCCTCTCCCACTCCCTCTGCTTGTGTTCCCTCTCTCACTGTGTCTCTCTGTGTCAAATAAATAAATAAAATCTTACCAAAAAATGCAACCTTTTTTGTATGACAAGAAAAAACTTATGTTGTTATACATTTTCTTTACCCTTAACCTAATGAGGAAAAAAAAAAAGGAGCTAATGGTGCTTTATTACTTACCTTGAAGAAATACTGATGATTAATTAAATGTGCATGAAGTAAACCGAGCTCCTTGGAAAAACAGCAATAAAAAATAATATTTCAATGGGAAAAATGAATATGCATATAATATGCATATATTAAATATATTAATATATATTCAATTTCTATTTATATATGCATGTATATTAAATTTATATTTATACATACATATTTAATTTTTTCCTTACCAACACATGTATAGACTTACTCTTTCATCTATTTGCTTATTTATAAAAGTGAAAATATTTCAAGAAAGTAAGTTCTTTGTGGATTTTGCAACTCTTCCAGGAAATATCCATTTAAAATGTCTGGAATGTGTGTTAAGAACAAGAAATGACTTCACAGTTCCTTGAGAAGAAAAAGTAATTTCACAGTGCACAAAATGGCTTAGAGTAATATGGATGTTTTTTTCACTGTATTCTTAATTAAGAAAGATTGACACCTGTGAAGGTTTCAAGCCAAATAAAAATCCCAGATTTTAATTAGCTTTTCTCATGGTTATGTTTTCCTGCTAGAAGACATTTGCAAATCTACCAATTTCTCAGGGAGAGTAGCAGAACATAAATAATACTAATAATTATGTTTATTACTTCCATAAGTGTCATGGTCTGCAGTGGTGCCGAGATAGCACCAGATTAAATAATTAAATATGTTACAGTGGCTTTTGGCCTCTTCTCCTCCACCTTTATAACCTGCTTTTCTAGCTGTCACTATTGAACACCTGACTGCCACCCGCCATCCCTGACCCTTTGTACCCGTAAACAGGCCTCTTGGGTACTTTCACCCTCTTACTGCCATGCCCCATCCATGTCAATTTTCCATAGTGACCCAGTTATGTGAGTTTCTAGCCTCTCTCTTACAAAAACTCCAAATACTGCCTCCCATTACTACTTGCTAGAAGCTCAGAATACTGACAAAGTGACCTCTGCTAAATTGAGATATTATACAGAAATACAAGATATTTTTTGACTCATTTTATTAATACTACATAACATGTTTCTCTTCCACCAGGGGTGTTCCTATTTTAACAGAGGAATAGTGTTAACTCAAGTAATAAATCATTGATAGTGGGATTTTAAGTAGTATTTTTCAGTGAGGAATAAGTGAGGTGATCTTCAAACCTCATTTGATAGTGACAATCCACTTTATACTAGTGCATAACATTTCTGAAAAAAAACTGAGGGAATAAATATCAATCATTTATTATATCGTGAATCACTGAGAAAATATATGACTAATCGTAAGGTAGAATATTGAGATAAACCAATACAGGTACATGTATCTTTTCATATGAGTCTTTGCATAACTGTGTCTATGCATACCATATATATGCATGCAGACACACGCACACATACACTTATACATCCCTACATTTATTTTGGACCTAATCTGTTCATTATTTTCAACCATTTATGTTCTACAGCAAGTCAATCAATTACATCGACTATCGGGTGATTTAATGAAGTCATGTGTTGGCTAAAAATAGCCAACCAAGGCCAGTTTTCTCACATTGTCTAAACTCAGTTATTATGTTTATAGGATTGTTAAACTTCTATAGATATATAAAAGGGTCATCTCTATATAAATTTTACAAATTGCTCGAGATTATTTGACAAATACATTATTATTTGAAAGCTTTCTTTAAATGGGATTTCAGACATTCATTTGAAAGCATTGGAGATTAATAAAACCAAAATTAATTAAAGAGAAGATTATTAAATAACATATGTGTTACAAATTCAGAATAGTTGACTCTTTTCAATAAATGAGTGTCATCTGAGACATTCTAATACATAACAGTAAATGTTTGGTTAAAAAGTACAAATAGGGGTGCCTCCATGGCTCAGCTGGTTAAGTGTCTGCCTTTGGCTCAGGTCATGATCCCAGGCCCCACATCGCATGGGGCTCCCTGCTCCACGGGGAGTCTGCTTCTCCCTCTCCCTCTGCCTGCCACTCCCCCTACTTGTGCGCTCTCTGTCAAATGAATAATAAAATCTTAAAAAAAAAAAAAGCACAAATAATTTTTAAAAATCAAATGTTGAAATATAATTTAAAATAAAATAAACAGTCTTCAGATTATATTGCATATTTGAGGTGGCATAATTTTTATGTATTGGACCCTTTTATTCCTTTTCTTTAATGACTCAGTGGATTTTCAGAGGTGTACTTTCAGAGCATCTTTGGGCATCAGTATTTTCAAAAGAGATGCATAAAAGCTATTAATTGAGGGAATAGATGTTAGATAGTTGTGATTAAATTCACAAAGATTCAGTCTTATCCCTTGAGGAGCTTAGTGTCAAATTTACAAAATTGTAATTATTTTCTTTAAATGTGAGAGCTCACGTCTTCAAGAACACAAGGATTAAGATACTTCATCTAACCTCCATGCCTAGAACCATAGCTTAATTTACAACTTAATAGAGAATTTGGTGTAACCTTGTCCAACTCCTCTCAAATATGTCTCCTATTGCCTAAATGTCCACTATTAGAGATTTGCTTCTCTATATCTAGTAAGCAACAAAAAATAATATAGACGTGACATTAAAAAAAATTTAAAAAAGGTAACATTCACCAACAAGAGATACAGAGGTGAAAAATTATTCTACTTTCATACATCTTACTATATAGTATGGGAAGTAGCACAGACACTTCAAAAATTAGGTGTATTATACATTAGATATGGTGATTTGGAGAGAGAAACAACTGGGGCCTTGAAATAAGAGCTGTCAGTTAGGTGATGTTTTGAAATTTTAGATAGATTTGTCAGGGGAGGCATCACTAAAAGAAGGTGATCCTCAGCGAAGAATTAAGGAAGATGATCAATGAACAATGTGTATATCTAGGAAAATAAATTTCCAGATAGAAAAGACAACATGGAAAAGTCTGCAGCAAAAGTTAACTGAGTGTGCAGCAGGAAGTGTGGCAGAAGGGATTACAGTGGTAACCAGAGTAATTAGGAGGAGGAGCCAAGGGAACCAAAAGGATAATGTGAAAACCATATGAATAAAAAATTTCAGAAGGAAAGAATGATCAACTTTGCCAAATGCTGTTGAGAAGACAAGATTAAGACTGGATTTAGTACATGGAGATAATTGATGACATTGATAAAGTAAGTTTTTATGGAGATGTGTTGAGGAAATCTTTTTTCAACTGGGTTTATGAACGAATGTGAGAATATGATGAGAGGAATGATGGACAGCCAACTTTTTAAGAAAGTTTTACCATATGGGGAGTAGAGCAGTGATTGGGGATAGGGATAATGGCATCAAAGCAGGGTCTTTTGTGTTGTTTTTATTGTTTAAGTGAGGAGAAAAAGCATTCTGTTGTGGTTTGATGGGGTTATCTTGAAAAAGGGGAAAAAGTGTTGATAAAATAAAGAAGAGGACTGAAGGAACTATATTCTTCATTGTGTAGGAAGAGCCAGAATTCATTACTATGCTCTTCATTCAGCAACAGAAACTGGAGGGAAGGCAGAAGACAGTTAGTGGCAGATGATTAGACGGTGGAGAGAGATGTCTGTGGAAGTTTTCTTCTGATTCCTTTATTTTCTCAATAAATAAACAGACTCATCAGCTGAGCATTAAAAGGGTGGTAGGGAGGTAGAGCTTGGAGAACAGAGTAGAAGCTATGAAGTAATCCTTAGTATAGTGAGAGAAGGGGAATGTATTGGTTTTATCTGTCAGGGTTAAGGGCCCACTTGAGATTAGTGATCATAAATTTAATGTGAGTACAGTAGCATTACTGTGTGTATTTTCTCCAGCCCATTCGGCTGCATGAGTACAAACTCTGGGTTAACAGAAATTTGGATTTAACCCATGATGGAGTTTGACTATGGCAAAGAAAGGACAGAAATTTTTAGCAGCTGAAGATGAGAGAAAGTGAGCTGGAAAAAAAAAAAAAGCTGGGATTCTAAGAAGGATGAATAAAATTGAGATTAAGAAAGTGTTATGGTTATTTGTAATTATACAGTCTAGGTACAACCATGGAAACAAGCAGCCTAGCCATGTGGAGGACAGAGTCATTGAGGATAGTTGTTCAATCACCTGAGAATCTCTTACAGAGTTAAGATGGGATTGTTTGTGTGAATAATGAAATTATAAAGAACTAAGTTAGGAGTAGTGATTGGAAAGAGTAAGCCAAAACCTGAAATATTGAAAAATGATGGTGTCAAAACTCAGGGTTGGATCCTTAACCTGTTGGATCTAATGTTATCTCTAGGTAGACAGTGTCAGAATTGAGTTCTATTGCAAGATACTCAGTGTCCACAGTGAATTGAAGAATTACATGGTGGTGCTGGAAAAACGCATTAATGAGCCTAAGAGTTTATGGCAGATGATGATGGTGATGAGTTTATTCAGTAAAATAAATAAATAAACAGGTAAAGGAGGATGGCCAATAACCTTACTTCACACCTGCCAGTGAACAATTGTTCTGGAAAAGGAGGGAGGGTCTTACATTGAGAATCCTTGGCTCTCTTTTGACTCCTTCATTCAGAAGGGATGTGATTGCAATGAAGTTAAGATGAAGCACTTACTTGTATTCAGTGAAATGATCTGGATGCTTGAAGACATATGAAGAGGTCTTCCTTCAATGACAATCTTGATAGGGTAAACATTTTTGAAAGGCTAAGGAAAATTGATGCCATTTAGTCTCTGTATGTTGCATGTTCAAAAACCAAAGTTCATTTCATCATGGTGTTCAAGATTTGGCAATTTCCTCTGAGGCTGGTATATATTTTTAAGGAATACACTGAACTAACAAAAAATACTGTTCAGTACATTTATAAATAAAGGCAGTGAGAATATTAGTATAATTATGATTATATAGTGAGTAAAAAGTTACATGCGAAAGGAAAATGTCATGAGGGAAACCTCAAACTGGAATACATTTTCTTGTTTTATTAACTAGTGTTGAAGTTTTAGAATAAAAATCTACATATTAAGAATAAGAATTTCAATGATTTCAAATCAATGTACTAGGAAAAAGCAAGTCATTTCTCAAGTTTATTTTTTTTTCCTGTTGGTTGGTTTGTTTTTGCCACCTGTGTTGTCGACCATATCAACATCTGAGGTCTTTTTAGAAACAGCCAGTGTGTGTCCAAACACATACTCACATACATTAGTGTAATGAAAGCATCCTCTTGTATACATTCTGCATCTTGCTTTTTTCCCCACTTAATAATAAATGATATGTACTAGGTATCTTTCATGTTTTCCTCTATTAATTTTATGGGTTATTCACTCCAATAATTCAGAATGTTCCGAGACAACGTTTTACTTGGTAAAATTACACAAATGATCATCCAGAAGAGTAAGCTTATAGGAGTCACCAGAAAAATTCTGTAAGAGTAATGAAGATGAGATGATTTTACCAAGTAAAACGTTGTCTCGGAACATTCTGAATTATTGGAGTGAATAACCCATTTAAGATAATTTTTGGATCACAGGGATCACAGGAGAACGCTATTTGGAGAGAATGAGAAAATAAAATGAAGTTGATGGTGAGTTCATATTCCCCAAATTAATGGAAGCACAGCATAGTCAAGCAGGAATAAATGAGCAAAGGGGAATTACAAGAGGTTCTGCTGAGAACCTTTAAAGAGACATTTCAGAATCTTTTCAATATTCTAGAATTGATTGAACTTTCTAGTATAGTAACTGGACAATAGAGAAGATAACTTTTTTAGGTTTTCATCCCTTAAACAAAGGACTCACAAAAGTGGATAACGAGGAAGGGATTAATTAGAAAGAAAAAAGAAATTAGTAAGAAACTAAAGACTTAACAATGATTCACAATGAGGTTATGACATTTCTATAGTTGTAATATAAAAGTCATACTTTTGCTAGTTACTACTATTTAAATATGGTTCCCTTTTTTTCTCTTCTGTTTCATGTGCAGGACCAGTCCCTGAGATGAGTTTCGATAGTTTCTCAGGTTGCCTTGAATGATATCTACAATTTCTTTCTGCTTTTGTAAAAAAATGGAAGTCAAACTAGAAGAATATACAGTGTGTGATAAATTGATATATTTTTCATTACCTGAAAACGCGGACGATTTTCTCTCCTATGTATTTAACTGTTTTGGCTTTGAACCTTTGCACTTCAATCAAAGTGTAATTCTGGAGGAAGACTGTGTCTTAAGTTTTATTGAAGACTCAGCTATGTTTTCTTTTGCACTGACTTCACCAGAACTAAATATCCTGGCAGAGAAAACTCACTGCTTGCGACCATTTTAGGTGCCTACTGTCCATAAGTATAATTGCTTATCAACCCTAAAGAGATCTTTAATCTGTAAATGTGGGGGGGGAGGCCTTACAGATAAGGTGGATTCAATAATAAATATCATTTTGATTAATCCAATAATAAGTAAATAGATAGATAAATAAATAAATAAATAAATAAAGAGGGAAGAAGGTGGAGAAAACACTGGAAACAAATATACTTCTATTATCAGCATCTACTGTAGTTAGCTCCAAGATAGAAAACAAATGAAAATATTTTATGACAAGAGGCAACATTTCAACTGAAAGATGTTAGACATTTTAGCTGTGCCCTTGAGAGGGAATAGATGTGAGTGACATATGTGTAATTACTCAATTATCAGTGTGTTTGTGTGTGCACACGTGTGAATACTGAGCAGTTCATATCCTAACATATTATGTCTTAAAGTTTTAAATGATGCAGCAAGCCTCTATGTGGTGCATACCTACAGAGCCAGCAAAACCATGTCATAAATATTACTATGATCTCTAATAATCAGCTATATGTTGGGTAAATGCATTTAGGTTTAGAAATATCAAATTATGGGGCCATTTCCTATATTTCTAATGTGAAAGGCTCAGGGGAATCTATAAATACTCTAAACTCATACTTGCCATGGAAAAATTTTACTTGTTGCTGAATTATTACTTGGCCTCTGAAAATCATTATCATCATTCGGCTCCCTTGGAGAGATAATTTACCTCATATGGACAAGCACTTTCCTCCCAAGAGGGAGTAGTTTTACTAGCCTGTGCCTCATAGGATCAGAAATACTTTTAATTGTTTCTTTAGTGCTGATAGCTTCTTTCAACTGGTAAGAGGACTAATCATCTTATGCAAATACCAAGCCAATGAAATAATACGATGTTTGTATTCAAAGCAATTAGGTTGCCATTTTAATTTCTGTTCTGTACTCATAAATTCCAATAAGAAACCCTGAAACATCATTTCTGACCTTTTTTATTGGATTTCTAATTAGTAGAATATATTTAGAGTATTTTTGAAGATTTTATAAGAATATATATTACATATAATATACATAGTGCTATATATTATATATAGTATATTTTAGAAAAGTTATAAAGCTTAATATCTTAGTTTCTTGATACCTTAACTTCTGAGAATGGGACTCAAAATACATAGAATTCTAAATTACTATTTTTTAAAAAGTGTCATTTTATTTAGGAACATAATATATAGCAAAAATAAAATGACCAACCATATTTATGTCTTGACTGCATATCCCATTTTCTTTTTCTTTTCCTGGACTAGGAGCTAAACAGGTCTGTGCAAGGCTGCTGGATTAGTGATTACGCACATCTCATCAGTGGGTCCCCATACACAGACAGAGACGCACACTCACATTTACATGCACATACACAGATTCTGACGTATTTCATTTCATTTTATTTTTAGTCTTCCCAGTGGTCTGGTACTCATTTCTATATGAAATGTACTCTCTAAATCACTCTGGGCCTCTACCTTGGGCAGTTTTATGCATCCTAAATAAAGACAGCAGGGCTGTGGCCATCCCCTAAGAACAATGTTCTCATATCAGGACACAGACGCCAAGCAATAGGAGTCCTGAAGCTGCATCTGACTCGAGCTTGTCAAGCTTTACAAGCTGTTATTTTCCTTGCCTCTTCACTGTCCTAGGGACTGCCTGATTGTCCTCTTGAAGCTTTCGCCATTGATTCCTGTTTCCTTACTGTGAAGCTCTTCCTGGGAGATGGAGGGGCTTGTACAGATTGTTCTAATGAGGGTAATGCACAGAGCTCTTACAAAGATGTGTGGTGACCAGGGAGGAAGCGTCAGGGATGCCCAAGTGATTTGTTTAATCTGCTTTTTCTATTCATCTACATGCCTCACGCCCCATTCCCTTGAGAGGTTTACAGCTACATGTTGTCAGTGTTTGGGACTGGCAGGTTTGTATTTTATAGAGTCCTGGTTTCAGGGGTGAGGGAAAGACTCTACCCTTTCATTACCTTTTCCCTGAAACATCAAGACAGAAGGAGAAAATGGTGTTGTATATGTATGACGCTTCTCAGAAAAGTGACACTCGTCCGCAGGGGACCGACTCAACAGTATCCCGTTCGGGGGAGCCCACATTACATTCTGTAGATTCCACATCAGTTAAAACCATTTTATTGTTTTTCCCCCGAATTCTGTGAAAAGAATACTGTATTAGAGAGAAAGAGGGAGAAATTGAGGGAGATACCAAGAGCGAGAAACGGAGGGGCAGTTTCTTAAATGGAAAAGAAAATTCCTTTAGCACAAGTTACAGTACTACTGAAAATATGCCGCAGCGCTTGAGATGCAGATTCAAGTCCTGTTTTATTTATTTTAAAGCATTACAGATGCACTCGAAGACAAGCCATCAGTCAGCAGTGACAGAGAACATGAAAATGTATAAGAATAAACTAGGCTTTAATTTTTCTTGACTAACCACAGGCATTTATCATAACTAATGCACTTATAATGGCGCAGTACTCTTCTCCCCACCCCCCTTCTATTTGGTAATCTCATCTATTTTGTTATGTGTCTTAAACCTAATTAGAAAGCAACAGTCCTGGCTGTGATAAAATGGCACTATTTCTTCCAACCAATATTGGTGAAACCCACTGCAATTAAAGTTATGGCAAAAGTTTATGCAAAAAGTGCGATATTTTTGCTAAATAGTGTGTGAAGTCCTCCTACTTGTGATACCTAATTACTGGTGTCATGCTTGTAACAGCGACATCTGTGCACACTCAACACTCTAATGGGCAGCTCCTACAGGACTAATGCATTTTAATTGATGGTGTTTAGCGTGGCTTTTGGTTTTTCTCTCATATGAGAAGCTATGCCCTTCTGCTCTCTTGTCCCCAAATGAGCTGGCTCTCTGCTGGGGAACTCACAGTACAGATGGTCAACAAAAGGTGAAGATTGCCAGGACTCTGGCTATCAGTCCCTTTCAGCCAAGATCAAATCTGAATTACTAATCAGCTTCCTTCTGCCCCCACACTCACTCTTACTCTTCGCCAAGCTGTTTACATTTGGACTTAATGCTAATCTCTCTTTGTCAAGTGGCTTTATCAAGTCCTATTTAATTTGAAACACACCTTCCTAACTAGCAAATCAGGACTGGACCATTCCAGTCCCTTAGCACCAGCAGTTCATTTCAAATACAAATTGTTCTTTCCTTGGGGAGAGAGCTAAAGCCTGGTTAAATTTCATCTCTGGTATCATCGAAATGGGAAGAAAAAGTACTCGAACACAATAGAACTAAATGGCAGATCACGTGTGCTTCACACGAATCTGGATAGTACAACCTCTATAGAATTGTTATCAATGTTATTATGTTTAGCTCTTCACAAATACCACATTTGGACTCAGGGTTTTCTGAGCAACGTAGCCTTAGTTCTACTTTGATAAGAAGTCAGTTATATAGGAAAGAATAAATGAAATGATATACACCTTTCACTGCATTGACCTCATAATGTTTATATCATTCTTCTTTGTTACTAAAGAAACCATTTTAAAAATCATTTGCAACAGTTCAACACATAGGTTCCAATTGTAAAGAAAGACTCTACAAAACTCTACAAAAAGTGTAGAACTCCCAGGTCTACTGTGCTCAAAACTTCTGATGCTGGAGGCCTGAAAGATATGAGGGTCAATCCCAGTTTGAAAGTGGGCAGGAAAATGGGCTCCCCCCTGCTGGCCAATTAACAAAGTGGGTTCCTTAGTTATAAAGACCACCAGGAGTGGGTCTGCCTGTGTGGCCAACCAGAGGGAAGTGTCACAAAATTCTAATGAGATGCTGTTAATTTTGAGTGATATTCAGTGCATTCTTCCTTCTGCATTAGGGGGACAAAAGAAACATTAAATTTCATTCCCTTAAATCATGATCTTAGTACTGGTTTCTAGGCAACCACAACAACAGAATGGGAAAAAAAACAAAAAAAAACAAAAAAACAAAAACAGAGCCTTTGGCAGATTTTTTTTCCCTGAATAAAATATATGTTTTTGACTGTAATCAGGTTTTTTTTTTTTTTTGTATTGCATATTTTGTCATGGGATATTTCTAAATCTGAGCTTTAAATTAAGAAAAGAATCACTCAAGGTAAATGCTATGTGTTGCTATTAACTTTATGCTCTAAGAAAGATACCCTCTTTTAAAGCAACTTAATGAGATTAAGATGGTGAATTCTGTACATATTAAAGAGTAGATATTGTAACAGATATATGTAAGACTGTCCTTCCCTGGTAGCAGAGATTAAAAGCCAAAATGATAAAAGTGGTGTTGCAAGAGGAAGCAAAGGAATAAAGCTAAAGCAATTCAACAGATACTTCAATATAAACACTTTGCAGTGTTGAAAGAATGCAGAGGTGCACAAATAGTATATGCCAGATAACAGCACCTGTCTTTGGCTGCCATAACAAAATACCATAAACTGGTAGCTAAAACAATAGACATTTATGGGGTGGCTGTGTGGCTCAGTCGGTTAAGCATCTGCCTTCAGCTCGGGTCGTGGTCCCAGGGTCTGGGATCGAGTTCTGCATTGGGCTCCCTGCTCACTGGGGAGTCTGCTTCTCCCTTCCCCACATCCCCTGCTTGTGCTTTCTCTCACCATCTCTCTCTCTCTCTCTCTCTCAAATAAATAAGTAAAATCTTAAAAAAAAAATAGACATTTATTTCTCACACTTCTGGAGGATGGAAGTCCTAGATCTGAGTGCTGGCTGGTTTGACTTTTGGTAAGGGTATTTCCTCTTGGCTTCCAGGAAATCCTCTCTCTGAGTTCTCACAGTGTGGAGAGGAAGAGTTAGCTCTCTGGTCTTCTTCTTATAAAGGCAGTAAGACCCTCATGAGGATCTCATACCCATGAATTCACCTAAACCTGATTACCTCCAAAGACCCCCACCCCCACCTCCAAACACCATCACATTGCCAAGTTAGGGCTTCAACGTATGAATTTGGGAGGATACAAAAATTCAGTCCATAAAGTCCCTAATACTTCTATGATTATCATTATTTTACATTTTAATTTTATGTTAACTGGCTTAGTCATCAGAATAACATTTTCACATGGGAATTATTACCTCAAATTACAGGCAGGGAAATTCAAGCTCAGTTTGATACTTAATTAATTTGCCCAAATTTCTATTATTATTAAGGGCAAGGATTTTCAAGTTTTTTTTACTTTGGGTCTTGTGATTTCTGAATTAGATATTAGTAACGTAAAAACCTTAAAATATTTAAAAAATCAAAGGCAAACTATAGTATTCTTCTAGCTAGTACTCTAGTGCTAATCACAAAATAAAGGTTTTTTGAATGGATGAATGAGTAAGTTACTCTACTTCATGAGAATGGATGATTCATGCCAGACACAATTCAACACTTTAGGTCAACCCTAGGGATGGAGATATAAGTAAGCACTCCCTGGCAGAGTTCACACAGGGGACAATGGGCAGAGACAGATACTATAATTTATACATAATATTCTGATATTTATGGTAGTGCATATTAATTATATTATGGAAACAAAAAGAGAGTCGCATGGGCCAACTTGAGGAAGATGTAACTTGGGGGAGGTAACTTGGTCAAGCAAAGCTTTTGGTGAGATGCCAAAACTCAGCCTTAATTTCAAGACTTTTATCCAATCACAAAACAATGGTGTTAAAAAACATTTATAAACCATGTGAAACATATTGTACATCAAACTCTGAATGTAATTGTATTCCAACAATACTGACATAAAGGAATTTTTTCTCAGGTCTTTTGGAGTACTCTGAAAAAAACCATGGCAGTATCTCTCAATTTTCTTATCCACATAATAGAGAAAAACATATTTACATTGTAGAAGATGAGAATTTGTGAATATTCCAGTAAAGGAATGGATTTCCCATCTTTTGCAAACATATCATTTTTATCTTTAATGTTTGTTTTTTGGTTTGTTTTTGTTTTTAAAGATTGATTGATTGATTGATTGATTTAGAGGAAGTAGGGAGAGGGGCAGAGAGAGAATCTTTTAAGCAGACTCTCTGCTGAGCACAGAGTCCTAAGTTGGGCTCGATCTCATGATCCTGAGATCATGACCTGAGCCGAAATCAAGAGTCAGAAGCTTAACCAACTGAGCCACCCAGGTGCCCCTGTTTTGTTTTGTTTTTATGCCCAAGGTGGAGCTTGAACTCATGACTTAGACATCAAGAGTCACATTCTCTATTGACTGAGCCAATCGGGCATCCCTTGAACATACCCTTAAATTGAACTCTTACAGTTCTGAATAGTTTTTTAGTATTTCTGCTTCTTGAAATGTCTTCTATTTCCTTCATGCCAAGTATACTTCTGTTTTAATTGTAATCCTAATTAGTATATGACATTTTCCTGATGCTTGCCAATTGGCTGTGATCCAACCATCAATTACATAAATGTTTATGTATATCTGTAGAAAATTCAATGAATATATGTTTTGATTATTACTATAACATATTATTGCTCATATTGGTTTTGATTAAATAAGAATCCCTTTGCAATACATGTATTTTACAAACATATATGAAAGCTAAGCTTAGTTAATATTTTCATATGATAACACCTATAATTATAGAAGGAAGCATACCAAGTTAGGAACCAGTAACTATATTAGCAATGATAGAGTCGTTATTTTTTTTTTTTAAGATTTGTTTATTTATTTTAGAGAGAGAACGTGCATGCAAGACCAGGGGAAGGGCAAAGGGAGAGGGAGAGAATCTCAAGCAGACTCCTCTCTGAGCACAGAGCCTGACAGGGGACTTGATCTAACCACCCTGAGATCATAACCTGAGTTGAAATCCATATCAGACTTTTAACCGACTGAGCCACCCTGGTGCCCCGAAAGAGTTGTTATTTTAGACATGATATCATGTTGCAAAGACTCACTTGAAAGGTCTAAGTTTGGCTCAAAATCCCTCATACCAAAATCTTACACAGAACAACTTAAGACCAGAGGTATCTCTGTCTAAAAATAGCAAATTATTATTATTTTTTTTAGATCCTGACTATAGTTAGTAAAACAATATATAATCATTGTATTTGTTTATTAATCCAAGGCATTTTTTTAAATTGGCCAATTTAGTGAAAATGTGTTTTCAATATAGAAAATAATAATAATTAAATGTTAATAATAATTAAAATGTTAGCAAGTGTACATTAGAAGAGGTATTTTATCAGCAGCAAAAAAGAGAATATGCTTATATGGTAGTTCTATTTTTAATGTTTTGAGGAACTTCCATATTGTTTTTATAGTAGTTGTACCAATCTACATTTCCACCAACAGTGTACACAATTCCCTTTCCTCCATATTATTGCCAACACTTATTGACATTTTTTTTTATCATAACCATCAAGACAGGTGTGAAAGTGATATCTCATTGTAGTTTTGATTTGCATTTCCCTGATGATTAGTGGCATTGAGTACGTTTTAGTATACCTGTTTGTCATTTGTATCTAGCCTTTGGAGAAACATCTGTTCAGATCCTTAGTCCATTTTATTTCTAGCTTTATTGAGATATAATTGACATATAACATGTATAAGATTAAAGTGTACAATGTGATTATTTGATATATATATATATAGTGAAATGATTATCACAATCTTACTAGTAAACATATCCATCACTTCACATAACTACTTTTTTGTGTGTATATTTTAAGAACATTTAAGATCTGCTCTGTTAGCAGTTTTCCAACTATAAAAGATAGTATTATTAGCTAGAGTCACAATAGTATACATTAGATCCCCAACAATTCAGTTAAATTATTCAGATAAGTGGAAATTTATCTACTCCACTCTGTTTCTTTCTTTTTTTAAAGATTTTTATTTATTTATTTGATAGAGAGATAAAGAGTACAGATAGGAAGAGCGGCAGGCAGAGGGAGAAGCAGGCTCCCCGCTGAGCAGGGAGCCTGATGCAGGGCTCAATCCCAGGTCCCTGGGATCATGACCTGAGCCGAAGGCAGACCCTTAACTGACTGAGCCACCCAGGCACCCCTACTCCACTCTGTTTCTGTGGGTATAGCATTTTTGGATTCCACATATAAGTGAGATTATACAATAATTTTAGATTATAGTCAGTCTCTGATTTATTTTACTTAGCATAATGCCGTCAAGGTTCATTCATGTTCTCACAAGTTGCAGGATTTAGTTATTTTTTATGGCTGAATGATATTCCACTGCTTATAATATTTTATATTCTATATATTATTATATATTATATATATAAATATTATTTCCATGTCTTGGCTATTGTGAATAATGCTACAATGAGCATTCCAGATATCTCTTGGAATAGTGATTTCATTTCTTCACCTATATACCTAGAAGTGGGAATGCTAAATCAATCATATATGGTAGTTTACTTTTAATTTATTAAGGGAACTCCATATTGTTTCCTTAATGTCTGTACCAGTTTACATTCCCAGCAACAATGTACAAAGGTATCATTTTATCCATTCTTACTAGGACTTGTTATCTCTTTATTTTTGATAATAGCTGTCCTAACAGGCCTAATAACTTTAGAGATGTCTATTCAGGTGCCTTGCCCATTTTTAAATTAGATTATTTGCTTTTTTCCCCCTCCTATTGAGTTTTATGAATTCCTTACATATTTTGAATAGTAACCCCTTATCAGAATATGGTTTGCAAATATCTTCTCCCATTTTTTTGGTTGTCTGTTCAATTTCTTAGTGTTTTTTTTTTTCTGCATAGAAACTTTTTAGTTTTTATGAAATCCCACTTAACAAATTTTGCCTTTGTTACTTGTGCTTTTGGTATTACATCCAAAAAATCTTTGCCAATACCAGTGTCAGGGAACTTTTCTCCTCTATTATTGTGTAGGATTTTTACTGTTTCAGCTCTTACAATTAGTCTTTAATCCATTTCAAGTTATATTTTTTAGTGGAATAAGATGGGGATCCAATTTCATTTTTTTGCATGTAATTATCCAGTTTTCCCAATAAACATTTATTGAAGAGATCATCCTTTTGCCATAGAGTATTCTTGGAACCCTTGGTGTATGTAGGTCAGTTGACAATATATGTGTGGGTTTATTTCTGGGCTCTCTATTCTATTACATACTTTATATGTCTGTTTTTATGCCAGTACCATACTGGCTTAATTATTTCAGTTTTTTTTAATATATTTTGAAATTAGAAAGTATGATGCCTTCAGTTTTATTCTTTCTCAAGATTATTTTGGGTATCTGGGGTCTTTTGTGGTTCCATGTAATTTTATAATTGTTTTTGATCCAGCAATCCTAATTCTGGCTATTTTGCAAAAGATTGAAATCAGGATCTCAAAGAGATATTAGCCCTCCCATATCCATTGCAGCACTACTCACAAGAGCCAAATGTAGAAACAACCTAGGCATTCATGGATCGATGAACAAATAGAGAAAATATAGTATTACATGCAATGGATACTATGCAGCCTTTAAAAAGGAAGAAATGCTGCAATGTGCAACAACATGGATGAAATTTGATGATCTTATGCTAAGAGATATAAGCTAGTCAAAGAATAAATATTACAGGATTCCACTTAAATGAGGCATCTAAAATAGCCAAATTCTTAGAAGCAGAGAGTAGAATAGTGTTTGGCAGTGGTTAAAAGGAGGGGAAAAGGGAATTGTTAATCAATAGCTATAAATATACAGTTATGCAAGATGAATAAGTCCTTGAGATCTTCTGTACAACATTGTGCCTAAAATTAACAATACTGTATGTTATACTTAAAAATCTGTTACGAGAGGGCGCCTGGGTGGCTCAGCCATTGGGCGTCTGCCTTCGGCTCAGGTCATGATCCCAGGATCCTGGGATCGAGCCCCGCATTGGGCTCTCTGCTCAGCAGGAAGCCTGCTTCTCCCTCTCCCACTCCCCCTGCTTGTGTTCCCTCTCTCGCTGTGTCTCTCTCTGTCAAATAAATAAAAGCTTTAAAAAAAAAAATCTGTTACGAGAGTAGATCTCATATTAAGTATGCTTACTGCAGTAAAATAAAAATAAAAAATCTTGAAAGAAATTTTAGCTCAGTGGTGAGGTTGAAATACCAAATGAATGTAGTCTGATCCAAGTAACTCTATATGATACTGAAAAAAATATATTTTAAATAGTATAAGAAAGAGAAGCAAAAAAAAGTGACATCTTAGTTGTATATTCTGGCTTCTGAGAAAGAAAAAAATGTTCGTAGTAGCATTTGAAAGGCTACATTGTTACTGCATATGTAACCTCTAGCATGTAATCTACAAGAAAGTAGGCTTTGCTTTTTCCCCAAATTAACTACTATACTGCAAAATTTCTCAGTAATGATTTAAATCACTGTTAGTAGTTTGTAATTATAGTAAATGTAATTACCAAGGTTACCTATCAAAAATAGAAACTCATCATTATTATTCACTCAATAATTAATTATTCTGTAGTCCTTCTCCCAGTTGGGTAAGGTTAAAATATAAATAGGTTAAAAACTATTTTGTCAAAATTTTTGCATAAAAAATTGTATTTACGGAAAGGCTAAAAAAAAAAAAAAAAAATATAATAATGCCCAGTAAACCCATCATTTATATTTAACCTTTTAAAATTTTGTCATTATTTGGAGGACTCAAATAACTAAAATCATAAATGAAAAGAGGAGAAATAATAACCAATGCCACAGAAATACAAAGGTTTGTAAGAGAATATTATGAAAAAGTATATGCCAACAAATTGGACAACCTAGAAGAAATGGATAAAATCCTAGAAACATGTAACCTCCCAAAACTGAATCAGGAAAAGATACAAAATCTGAGCAGACCAATTACTAGCAATGAAACTGAATCAGTGGGCGCCGGGGTGGCTCAGTTGTTAAGTGTCTGCCTTCAGTTCAGGTCATGATCCCAGGGTCCTGGGATCGAGCCCCACGTCAGGCTCCCTGCTCAGCGGGAAGCCTGCTTCTCCCTCTCCCACTCCCCCAGCTTGTGTTCCCTCTCTCACTCTCTCTCTCTGTCAAATAAATAAAATCTTTATTAAAAAAAAAAAGAAAGAAAGAAACTGAATCAGTAATCAAAAAGTCCCAACAAACAAAAGTCCAGGGCAGATGGCTTCACAGAGGAATTCTATCAAACATTTAAAGAAGAGTTAATACCTATTCTTCTCAAACTATTCCAAAAAATGGAAATGGAAGGAAAACTTCCAAACTCATTCTATAAGGCCAGCATGACCCTGATTCCAAAACCAGACAAAGATTCTACTAAAAAAGAGGACAGGCCAATATTCCTGATAAACATGGATGCAAAAATTCTCAACAAAATGCTAGCAAATCATATCCAAAAGCACATTGAAAGAATCATTCACCATGATCAAGTGGGATTTATTCACTTTGGTTCAGTATTTGCAAATCGATCGAGGAGATATACCATATTAATACAAGAAAAGATAAGAGCCATATGATCCTCTCAATAGATGCAGAAAAAGCATTTGACAAAATACAGCATCCATTCTTGATAAAAACTTTCAACAAAGTAGGTATAGATGGAACATACCTCAACATCATAAAGCCCATATATGAAAGACTCACAGTGAATATCATCCTCAATGGGGAAAAACTGTGAGCTTTTCCTCTATGATCAGGAACAAGACAGGGATGTCCACTGTCACCACTATTATTAAACACAGTACTAGAAGTATTAGCCTCAGCAATCAGACAACATAATGAAATAAAGGACATCCAAATTGGCAAGAAAGAAGTCAAACTTTCACCTTCAGAACACCTGAAAGACTCCACTAAAAAAACTGCTAGAACTGATACACAAATTCAGTAAAGTTGCAGGATACAAAACATAGAGAAATCTGTTGCATTTTTATACACCAATACTGAAGCAGCAGAGAGAGAAATCAAGGAATCAATCTCATTTACAATTGTACCAAAAACTGTAAGATACCTAGTAACAAACCTAACCAAAGAGGTGAAATATTATCTGTACTCTGACAGCTATAACACACTTATGAATGCAACTGAAGATGACACAGAGAAATTCGTGGACTGGAAGAACAAATATTGTTAAAATGTCCATACAACCCAAAGTAATCTACACACATTTAATGCAATCGCTATCAAAATAAAACCAGCATTTTTCACAGAGCTAGAACAAACAATCCTAAAATGTGTATGGAACCACAAAAGACTCTGAATAGCCCAAGCAACCTTGAAAAAGAAAAGCAAGGCTGAAGACATCACAATTCCAGACTTCGAGTTTTATTACAAAGCTGTAGCGATCAAGACAGGATGGTACTGGCACAATAACAGACACATAGATCAATGGAACAGAATAGAGAACCCAGAAATGGACCCACAACTATATGGTCAGCTAATCTTCAACCAAACAGGAAAGAATATCTGATGGAAAAAAGGCAGTCTCTTCAACAGATGGTATTGGGAAAACTGGACAGCAACATGCAGAAGAATGAAACTGTACCTCTTTCTTAAACCACACACAAAAATAAATTAAAAATAGATTAAAGACCTAGATTTGAGACAGGAAACCATTAAAATCCTAGAGGAGAACACAGGCAGTAACCTCTCTGACATTGGCTATAGCATTTCTTACTAGATACATTTCCTGAGGCAAGGGAAACAAAAGGAAAATGAACTATTGGGACTTCATCAAAAGATAAAAAGCTTCTTCACAGTGAGGAAACAATCAATAAAACTAAAAGGCAATGTTCAGAACTGGAGAAGATATTTGCAAATGATATGTCTGACAAAGGGTTAGTATCCAAAATATATAAAGAACTTACAAAACTTAACACCCAAAAGCCAAATAATCCAGTTAAAAAATGTGCAGAAGACATGAATAGACGTTTTTCCAAAGAAGACATACAGATGGCTAACAGACACATGAAAAGATGCTTAATATTACTCGTCATCAGGGAAATACAAATCAAAATTACAACAAAGAGCTCTGAGTGGCTCATTCATTTAAGCATCTGACTCTTGTTTTTGATTCGGGTCATGTTCTCAGGGTTGTGAGCCTGAGTCCCGCATTTGGCTCTGTGCTGGGTGTGGGGCCTGCTTGGGATTCTCTCTATCCCTCTCCCTCTCTCCCTCCCCACCTCTCTCTCCCTCTCTAAAAACAAAACAAAACAAAACAAAACAAAACAAAACAAAACTACAAGAGATCACCTCACATCTGTCAGAATGGCTAAAATTAACAACACAGGAATCAACAGATTTTGGCAAGGATGTGGAGAAAGGGGAACCCTCTTACACTGTTGGTAGGAATGCAAACTCATGCAGCCACTCATGCAGTATGGAAGTTCTTCAAAAAATTAAAATAGAACTACCCCTTGATCCAGCAATTGACTACTAGGTATTTACCCAAAGGATACAAAAATACTGATTTGAAGGGAGACTTGCACCCTCATGTTTATAGCAGCATTATCACATTATCAACAACAGCCAAATTATGGAAAGAGCCCAAATCGCTATTGACTGATGAATGGATAAAGAAGATGTGGTGTGTGTGTGTATATATATTTATATATATATATACACACACACATACACACTCACATATATGTATATATATACATATATATAAATATATATAAAATGGGATATTACTCAACCACCAAAAAGAATGAAATCTTGCCATTTGCAACGATGTGGATGGAACTAGAGAGTATTATGCTAAGCAAAATAAGTCAGTCAGAGAAAGGCAAATACCATACGATCTCACTCATATGTGGCATTTAAGAAACAAAATGGATGAACATAAAGGGATGAAAGGGGGTGTGTGGAGAGGCAAACTAGAAAACAGACTCCTAACTCTAGAGAACAAACTGAGGGTTGCTGGAGGGGAGGTGGGCAGGGAGATGGGTTAAATGGGTGAAGGGTATTAAGGAGGGCACTGTGATGAGCACTGGATATTATATGTAAGTGATGAATTACTAAATTATACACCTGAAACTAATATGACACTGTATGGTAACTAACTAGAATTTGAATAAACACTTGAAAAAGAAAAAAAAAAGCACTATCTAAAAAGAACAACAACAAAACATTGGGCTTCCAATCTTCTGAAGAATGTAAGAAAAAGTAAAACCACTTCTATCTTTGTCAGTGAAAAATGAGAGGGATATCATGGAAGATTTCAAAAAGGAGACCACATCAAAGCTAAATCTTAAGAAAATAGATTCTGGTCAGTGGAAATGGCAGAAATAACAGTAAGAGAATATTTGTGCCAGATGGAATAGGATAAAGTAAAGATGAAGAAATGCTTGTCTATTTAATGATGGTGAGTGGTCTAGTTTACCTAGTTTTAGACTATCTCTGTCAATGTTGAGATATATAAAGCTAGAAAAGTAGTTAAATATGAGAGTAGAGAGATAATTGAACAGTTTTCTCTGGAATTGACTTCAATAAATTTTGAAGAGGAAATATCATTTGTTTGTTTTTGTTTGTTTTGTTTTTTTTTTTGTTTTTTTCTTAAATGTTAGCATCATCAGCCAAACAAGTGGGAGGTGGGAAAAAATAAAGCAAAAAAATACAAGAAACAAAGGAGATATGGTTATGGAGCAAGTGCTACTAAACCATGGAAATCAACCGGATCACTAGTTTTGGGGTTTGATCAGCTCTGTAGAATATAAAGCCATCTGTTTCTCTGAATAAGTAATAGGAACAAGAAGGAGAGTTCAACAATGCTTTCAGCTAGAAACAAAGGAAGTTGAAATCTCTTTTGTGTCATTAATCCCAACTCTCTAGTTTTTTTTCCCCCAATCAGAACTGAGATGTTTCCTTCTCTCCCCTCTGAAAAGTAAACTAACAAAATGTCCATTGATCCTACATGCCCTTCTACCAACAGCTCTCTTCTCTTCTTATAGTCAAGTTTTATGATGTGCTGATAATGTTTTATGTCCACTTCTTAAACACTCCTACACCCCCCTCCAAAATGGTAGGTTCTACAATAATTTTAATATATTGCTTCAGTCTTTCACAGATTGACAGACAACTGTGCAATATTGGTACTGTTAGTCAATACTGAAAATAGAAAATTGTTTTCTCTTGGTTACTTGGAAAATGCCCACTTCCGATTTTCCTCTAACGATCTGACTCCTCACTTATAGTTGCTCTTACAAACTTTTCTTTCTTAATTCACCCATAAATATTGATGTTCCTTATGATTCTTACTTAGTTAAGCCCACTCATCTTGCTTTTTAGAGTACTAAACTTGACATCTAGACCAACCCTGAACACCAGACTTCTGTATCTATTTCATTAGATTTGGATACTGAGTGTTAAAACAGTCCCTCAAAGTCATTTTAAAAACCTTATTCATCAATTTCAGGAATGATGAAGTGTGATGCTCAATAAATTCTCACAGGGGCGCCTGGGTGGCTCAGATGGTTAAGCGTCTGCCTTCGGCTCAGGTCATGATCTCAGGGTCCTGGGATCGAGTCCCGCATCGGGTTCCCTGCTCAGTGCAGAGCCTGCTTCTCCCTCTCCCTCTGCCACTCCCTCTGCTTGTGCTCTTCTGTCTATCTCTCTGTCAAATAAATAAATAAAATCTTTAAAAAAAAAAAAATAAAAAAAATAAATTCTCACAAAAAGCAACACTAAAACTGGACAGATTGTCAAAAACAACTATTTTAGGACACTGAAAATTGACTAAAGGCATGCAACCAATTGAGAAGTGTTTATTCAAAAAACTATTGAATCTTGGGTATGAACACTGGAAATCTGTGGTATTATATCCTGAAGGTGCTTTCCTTCTCTCCTATCACCATCCTTCCCACCCTTGCAAAAACAAAAACAACAACAAAACCCCCAGCATATTTGTTTCTGGAGGGAGCTGATTTGGAATGGAAGGAAGAAAAACCTCTTGTCCGTGGGTGTTGTCACAAATAAGAGTACCTAAATGGCAAAAGAATAAGACAGACCAATGGAACTAGCCTGAAGTTGTGATTTGGGGCAGGCAAAAGAATGGCAGACTAGTCAGAATTTTAACAAGGAGAGAGTCTTAATAAGTTCCTACATATTGTTGGCAGTCTGGAAGAATGCACACATACTCCCAGAGATACACATGTTCAATAAAGATTAGAGAGGGCCCTCCTATTTGCATAGTCTGACTGAATATGAGAAATAGTGCACATGCAAAACAGATATATGAATGTGGTTGAAAGTAAAAGTTAAGGAAGAACTGTAAACTTCATGATCTTTGAATGTGCTTCCCCACCATACATAGATCTATTAGTAAAGGGTGGAAGCTTTGTTAGGGTAAGGTGTTTGCATACAGCCTCTGACCAACCACTGGCTTACCACTAAGCCATACTGACACAAGGTGACACCTAGAAATTCAGGGTTAAAAATAATAATAACTGAATGGAGACATCAGCAGCTGCACATTGCCAGAGGAATAGATCCCACAGAATTATACCAGGCAAGTCACCAAATAGACAAACAAATAAATATTCAAAAGCATCAAATATAAACACTAGGGGGAAAATCAGTAGACAGATTTGCTAAAATATATTATCTAAATATCCAGTTTCAACAGCAAATTATCAGACATGGAAAGAAACGGGAAAATGTGTCCCATACTCAGGAAGGAAGGAAAGAAGGAAGTAAAGAAGGGAGGGAATGAGGAAAAAGGGAGGGAGGAGTGAGGGAGGGAAAAAGAAAGAGAGAGAGTGGAGAGAGTGGGAGGGAGGGAGAGAAAAGAAAAAAGGAAAGGAGAGGAAAGGAAAGGAAAGGAAAGGAAGGGAAAGGAAAGGAAAGGAAAGGAAAGGAAAGGAAAGGAAAGGAAAGGAAAGGAAAGGAAAGGAAAGGAAAGGAAAGGAAAGGAAAGGAAAGGAAAGGAAAGGAAAGGAAAGGAAAAAGAAAAGAAAAGAGAAAAAGAAAAAGGAGTCACAGACAGTATCCAAGAGGCTCAAATCCTGGACTTTGCAGAAGATAACTTTGAAGCAGCTATTATAAATATAATTTTTTTAAAAACTGAAGTAAACTATGTTTAAAAATTAAAGAAAAGCAGGATAAGATGACCAATAAAAAGTGAGTATCAAAAAAAACCATACATATTACCAAAAAAGAAGCAAAGGAATCCTAGATTTGAAAATTACAATATCCAATTGAAAAATTCAACAAAAAATGTGAACTGGAAGAAGAATGAATCACGATAAATCAATAGCTATTATACAATTTAATGAGGAGAATTAAGAAAAAGTAAAAAAATAAGCAAAGCCACAAAGACCTGTGAAATGGTAAAACACATCAGCATGCACACATGGTCGTACCAGAAGGAAAAGAAAGATAAAAGGTAAGAAAATATATTTGAAGAAATGACTGAAAAATTGTTAAATTTTATAAAATAACATCAATATACACATACAATAAGTTCAATGAATTCAAAGTAGGATAAAAAAAGATACATCTGGAAATATCACAAACTTTTAAAAGACAAAGGAAAAATCTTGAAGATTGAGAGTGAAAAATGATTCATCATGTACACTGGAACACCAATAAGATGTTCTGTATCAGAAAGAATTTTATATTAGAATTTTATAAAATAAACAATGGAGGCCAAAAGGAAGTGGGATGGTATGTTCAAAGTGTGGAGGAAAAAAACCCTGTCAACCAAGAGTTCTATACCCATCAAAACTATCCTTCAAAAATGAAGCAAAATAAAGATATCCTCAAGTAAATAAAGATAGATATTTTTTATGGCATTGATTATAGTGATGGTTTCATGGGTGTATATTTATATCCAAGACCATTAAGTTATATACATTAGACATACATAGCTTTGGGTCTCAACAAGACCTCAAAAAACTGTTTGTCTGTTTAAGTTTCAGAGAATTTGTTGCTAGTAGAACTTCCTTAAAATAAATACTAAAGAAAATTCTGATTTTTTAAGCTGAAAAGAAATGATGCCAGATGTCAACCTGAATCCACAGGAAATAAAAAGGGCCCTAAAGGGCAGGGGGGCAGAGGGGGTAGCAAACAACTTCTAAACAGCCAAATTGCTTACACAGAATGTGAATTTCAATAAAAATAAACAAAACAAATATTATTTTTTTTTTAAAAAGCTTTTACTCATCATACCTCTCTCTATTCTTCTCTTGTCTTCCAGTGTTCCCACACCCAAGTCAGAAACCTGGGCACATCTCTGGCTCTTAATTTTCCCTTATTTTGTTTTCTCAAACCAGTAAGTGGTCTTTTTTTTCCTATTTTACAAATAACTACTTCTCAAATCCGTATGATTTTCTTTATTTTGTCTAGTATCATCCTAGCCTGAGCCTCACCATCATCATCTTACAACTGTTACAGACTTCTAACTGGTTTCACTGCTTTGTCTTGTTGCAGTCCAACCAACTTTATGCATAACAGTCAAAGGGATATTTCTAAATAAATATCATATTACCCCATTGGTTGAGCATCTGTAATCATGTTCAGTTTTATTCAAGAATTTCAAACTACTTAAACACTTCTGGTAATCTGTGGTAGCCAGAATTCTAAAATCGACCTCAAGTTTCCCACTTCATAGTATATTACAGGCTTGTATAATACAATCCCCTTGAGTGTGGCTAGATCTTGTGAATATTATAGGATGGTCACTCCCTGATGAGGCTACATTATATGGGAAAGGGAACAGACTAGTAATTGCAGTGATTGCATTATGTTAGACTCCATGTGTTGAGTAGACTGAGATTTTCCTGCTGGTTTTGAAGAAGTAAGCTCCCATTTGTGAGAGTACCACATGGATAGGAACTGAGGGTGGCTTCTAAGGCTGAGAGAAATCCCTAGCATACAGTCAGGGGAAAAAAAAAAAGTAAAAAAATAAAAAAAATTGGGACCTCACTCTTATAATCCCAAGGAAGTGAATTTTGCCTACAACCTGAATGAGCTTGGAAGAACCTCTAATGATAGCATAGCTCTGGTTTTGCTTTAATTTCAGCCTGGAAAGATCCTGAGCAGATGGCCGAGTTAAGCTATTCCTGGATTTACTGATCCATGGAAACTGTGAGATAATAAATGGGTATTGTTTTAAGCCACTAAATTTGTAGTCATTTGTTATACAGCAAAAAGAAACTAATACATGCTGTAACTCTTTTGTCTTCTTTAGCTTCTCTTCATAAAATACTTCTTTCTCACATCTCAATCTGTATCTTAGCCAAACTTCATTTCCCTCCATATCTCTAATATACTACATTTTTGCTTTAGGGGCCTTATGGAGTATTCTATTTGATTAAAACAACAACAACAACTCTCTCACAACTCCTTTTATCTAGCTAAGTCTACCCATTCATCAGGTCTTCATTTAAAGTTTCTTAATATCTTTAGAGTGAATCTGCTTTAGAATTGTCTGGTATTAGGTATATTGTGAGCATTCAGCAAATGATAGATAACAGTGGTTAGGTGCTGATAGTTAATTCATTCATGAAGATGATCAAAATAAGTGGACTATTTTCATCATCTTTTGAGTGATCAAATTAAATTGACTACTTTGGACATAACCACTTATTTAGCTTTTCAACCACTGAAAAGTCATTATATAGAATTGGCCTCTTCACATCCTACTGATAGTAAATGATTTTATAGCTATTATTACATGAGTATCTCCAAGAATTTTCCTAACCTTATAGGAAAAATTTCCCCAAAATATTGCCCAATTACTGATATTTTTTTTTTCTTTCTCCTTCAGAGTGACATCTTGGCAGCTTTCTTAGTTTTGGAAGAGTAGAAAATAAATCAACTACTGACTTTTGAATGCATTTTTCATGAATACAAATATACATTATAGTATTTAAGTAACTCTTTTAAAGGAACTTTCACTATATTTTAATTAAGAATAAGTTTAAATATGGCAAAACACTAATTAACATAGATTTTTTTTAATTTGAAAATAAAGATTTTCAATAAAATGTCCAACAGTCTTATACATATACTGAAATCACATTCTAACTTGTTCATATAAAAATACCTAGTATTCAGAAAATTACTGGGGAAGTGATTGCATTTATGAAGTTTTAATTCCATGAGCAACAGATTAACATGTATATCCAGGTAAAACTCTCAATGTCTCTAAAATTGTGGATGTTTAATGTTTAATTCTAGAGAAATCAAATTAGGAAGCAAAAGACATTCCTACCAGTCTAAATTGCAAAGAGAAGGCATAGCTATCCTGATTTGGGTTTGGATGTCACATTTAAATCTTGATTTCTCCTTCTCTAGTAATCTATTGTTCTCTTTGGTGGGTTGTCCATAAAATGTTATATTGGAACAAAAGTAAACATACTCCTTTGTGCCATCCAGCAATTGTGCCCCTTGGTATTTAGCCAAAGGAGTTAAAAACTCATGTCTACCCAAAAACCTGCAAATAGATATTTACAGCAGCTCTATTCATAAATGCCAAAACTTGGAAGAAACTAAAATGTCCTTCAGTAGGTGAATGGATAAATAATATGTGGTACATCCAGACCATGGAATATTATTATTCAGCTCCAAAAAGAAAAATGAGCTTTCAAGCCAGGAAAAGACATGGAGGAAACTTAGATGCATATTACTAAGTAAAAGGAGGCAATATGAAAAGACTACGTACTATACAATTCTAAGTATTTAAGCATTTGGGAAAAGGCAAAACTACGGAAACAATAAAAAGTCAGTGTTGCCAGTGGTTGGAGGCTGGGGTTGAGTAGGTGGGGCACAGAGAATTTTAAGGTAGTGAAAATATTCTGTAGAGTACTAAAATGATGGGCAAATGCCATCATACATTTATCCAAACCCACAGAATGTATAACACCAACAGTGAACCCTAATATAAACTATGAACTTTGAGTGAATATAATGCGTCATTGTAGGTAGATCATTTTTAGCATTCTGGTGGTGGATGTTAATAATGGGGAGGTGATTACATGTGTAGGGTATGGGGTAATATGAGAAATCTTAGTATCTTCCTCTCAATTTTTCTGTGAGCTGAAAACTGCTCTAAAAAATAGTCTTAAAATGTTATCTTAGACATTCTTCTAGTGATACTCACTGCCAACCTATATAGCATGTTTAAAATACCCATTTGAACAACTACACTCATCCCTGCTTTTCTTAAACTATCCTCCAGCTAGCTTAAGTACCAATTGCCTTTTAGTTAGTTCTATAACCTCTTGGATTTCACATCTGTTCTACCTTAGCTTTTGTCTACATTTTACCTACATATTTCTTCCTGCCCCAGAGTTTTGAGTACTCTGGGTACTATTCTTCTTTAATATCAAAACTACAACTTTCCGTTTCTCAAGCCACAAACTAAGAAAATATTACCCATTTGACAAGTCCCTAATCAATTCCACTTTCTCAAAATGCCTTCATATCTTTCATTAATCTGCATAGTCTCTTATAATTAAGCATTTACTTCATGTGTCCTGTTATTTCCTTTCTGTGCTCAACATTATGCTCTACTCTAAACTGTAATTACAGTTTTTGTTAAGGTTTCTTAATTCCTCCTTGTGTCTGGTTACCTCTTATATCCTAAAGCCTTTTCAGATTTTCAATTTAAATTACATAAATTGGAAAAAAAGGTAATCGCTCTCTTCTTTCAGATTTTGAATTTCCTGAAGATGATGATCCAATGTAAAATCTGTTCACTTTTGTATATTTAAACTTTCACCATCTACATTCAAGTTACCATCTATTAGGACTACTGTAATAATCATAATAATCTCTTAACTAATCTCCATACTTTATTTCCTGACTGGCCCACTTCTGTCCTTGTAGGACAGTATTCATTCTTTATCAGTAGCAGAAGTTGATTGACTGGTTGGCTAGCAGAAGTTGATTGACTGGTTGGCTTATGTTTACTCATTCATTCATTTAAAAAACTCGTCTTAATTTCCCTTTAGTGTCATTTCTTTTCTTTTGGCAAACAAACTTTATTTGAACCTTAAAACCTTTGGTGTTTTTTCATTAGGCATATGGGTAGCCCTCAAATACTTTCCTAGATCTAGAATTCCATACTCAATCTGATTTCCTACTTATATTTACAGTTTTACCTTGTGCCAATCTCTCCCTTACTTGCTATACCCCAACCCCACTGGGTTTCTTTATGTTCCTCACACATGTGAACCTCTTCCATGCTCAGAACTTTGCTGCTGCTATTTCCTTCACCTTTCCCTCTGTCTTCATATGACTGGCTCTTCTCAATCTTCAAAGTTCAATTAAGTATCATCTTCTAGACATGTATATATGTGGCAACCGTGAATAATCATAACACATTATTCTCTATCAAACCACTTTTTAAATTTAATCTCCTTCAGATCTTTTTGATTGCTGTTTCTCTTTCTCTAGATCTTTGTGATGTGTATTTATTGATAACTTCATTTATTAAAAGTTTAATATTTCCCCCTTTATTCTAAGTTCTTTGAGGACAGAGGATTACCTGTTTCAAAAAGTCTATGATAATGCATTTAACATGGTAGACATACTTAGCGCATGGTAAGTATGTTAAGTGAATGAATAAACAAATAAATGAATCAATGGGTGAATGGCTTACAATGTCTCATCATCGAGTACTTCATATACAACTTGCCCTTAAACTCTATTTTTTTAAAAACTTTCGTCTCTAGACATAGGAAAGGTGAATGATCTGGCTCTGTTTCATTTGATTTTATATGCATACAAGAAGTAAAAAAAAAAAATTGTTATATATTTACTTGTAATACTTCCCCCATAATATATCAGGACATCTTATTTTAAAAGTTCTTATAAATATACAGCTATATTTGTTTTTTGTTTTGTTTTGTTTTGTTTGTTTTATACAGCTATATTTGAAATCCTAAGTCTCTACTAAATATACCACAATGCAAAATAAATTCCATTTGCTATCAATATTCCATACATAAGTGTTTAGATACATATTCTACTTCAGTTTTAAACTAGAGAAACATGTGATACATATTTGCTTTAATTTCATTTATGCTTTAAGCTGTCCCTCCCTGTCCAACTAAGACATAGAATAGTGCAGTTTTAATAGGTATGGTATTAGTTTTGAAGATCATTCACTTGTTGCAAAAATTACACAATTTTAATTGTTAAAATAATCCATTTAAGCAGAATGATTTAAAAGGATATGTGAGTTTGAGTACCAATACTAATTGCTTCTAACTTCTATACATTCGGATAATTTTATTCAATTTTAGAATCATATTTTTTGTTACATAGTTATAATAATAATATGAGTTATTGGAGATGTAAAAATAATTTATGCAAAAGAAGTTTTTTAAATGTTCATCTTATACAAATGTTAGCTTAAAAATAGTACACCATAGTTTATGTAATAATAGATGACATGAAAAAGGAGTACTAATATCATTAAACACTTGTCCCAGGTATTTGTTTCTCACCTCAGTACTTTCTATATGATTGCAAGGATCCATGGAAATTATAAATGAGTCCTCCATTTTTTTTTTTTTTTATGTTTCTAACAAACTGGAAACATCAAATTAGAACTCATTTTTTTTTTCTCCCCTTGACTCTTAGTATCAAGTTTCCATTTCAACAACCAATGCATTTGTCTAAACCTCCAGGGTGCCTGCCTCTAAGAGAAGGGAGAAGCGTACACACACTAACTTTTATGTCATCTTGTCATGCTGTGGTATCTCAAGGTGCTCTGCAATAACATTAAACTTAAAAAAATTTACCTCTCCTGCTGAGTTAGTTAAAATCAGATAAGTGGCAATGACAACAAAAACATCTTACATTCAGCCTTAAACCTGGAGTCAATATCAATAGATGTAGAGGAGTTCCTTGAAGCAGGTGCCTTGTAGCTCAAAAAGAGACCACCTGCAGAGACATATTTCAGCAGGGAAGATGTAAGGAGACCTGTTTTAGTTGACTTCAACTACTGAGCTGTGAAAAGAATCCCTAGCCCAAGAAGGTAAGTCTTTGTTTTTGATGAGCATTGTGAGTTAAAGTTAGCTTAGTGGTGTAACATGAAGTCTGACAAAGTGCTACTGGGGGGGGGGGGGGAGTCTTTTATCCAATGATGTAAATTTTGGATAGTTGGGAGCAAATATGTTTTAAATCAGCCATAGTCCATTAAATAAATGAGTTAGGCTATCCATGAAGGATATGTCAGATGTTTAATACCTTGTAAAAATTGCCAAGATACCCTCTGAAACCATACCAAGAAAAGATGATGCTCTTTCATTCCAGCTATAAGCAGATATAATCAACAGATTGAGATCAATAAAGCATGAAGCTAAATTACTTAATCATAGTAATATTACTACTACTGAACACTCTAGGAAGCTATAGGGCAAATTCAAGGAAGAAAACCTCAGAAAGAGAATTTAACACTTGTACAATCCCACTAAATTTCTGCAAATTCTGGAGTGATATCAAGATGGTGACATAGATCATTCCCAACTTCAGTCCCCCTCACAAGAAGACCAACTAGCAAGTATACATAGACAAGACAACATTGTGAAAATCCTAGAACAGAGAAGTGAGGCAGAAGCACCCCCTGGACCAGAGACCAAGAAGGACCATATTGGAAGGGTAAGAGGAGCAACTATGCAAGAATACCCCTCTCCCAGGCCAGCACAGCACCACACAGAGGGACCACTGGGCCTGTGGTCTCTCCAGTTGGCAGAGAACCCAAAAGTAGATATCCAGCTCCCCCAGCATTATGGGTTACCCCCTAAGAGGCCCACCTGAGTCTTTCCTCACAGAGATTGCAAGGGGACTCATTGGGGCTCGACCACTGAAAATCATATTGTTATGTAGAAGACGGTAACCAGCGCTTGGATCTTGGCATACAAAATTCTGACATGCTGGAACACCCAAGTAGAAATCCCACTAAGTGGATTTGCCCATCTGCACAGACAAGACAGTGGTCCCATCTTGCTAGGGAACTTGATGCATAGTTCTGCCTGATTCAGAACCCTAAACAGTGAGTCTTGCTGGCCTTGAAACCTGTTTCACCACTCACCCTGGGTAGTGGGACTAATTTATAACCATGCCTACTGTTGAGTGTAGTTCCCAGCCCCACCTAACAAGAAAACCTAACCAGAATACTCAGGAAGCTATGTAGCCCAGCAGCACCTAAGCAGAAACCCCAGCTAACAGCTATGGCCCTTTGCAAGCTAAGCCAACACGGAGTCTGGTGCATAGTTCTGCCTAATTTTGGACCTCAAATAATGAGCCTTGCTAGCCTGGAACCCTATTGTGCCACCCCACAAAGGCAGGGTAGATAATTCATAGTCCTGTCTACTGTTCAGTGTAGTCCCCAACCCTGCCCCAAAAGGAAACCTGAGCAGAGAACCTGAGAAGCTAGATAACCCAGCAATACTCAAGTGAAAAGCTGGGCCAGCAGCTCTGCACAAATATAGCTAGGTTGACAGCTCCATCTGGTCAGGGAGTTTGATATGCAGTTCTACTTGATTTGTTCCCCCAAACAGTGATCCTTGCTGGCCTTGGGGTCTGTTCTGTAGCTCCACCAAGACTAGAAAGCCAATTTGTAACCCTGTCCACTCTTGAATCAGGCCTTCAGTCCTGATCAGGAAACCTAATCAGAGTGCCTAGAAAACTGTCTAGCCCATCCTACAGCACCTACACAGTGGCATTTGATTTGAGATTGCAGCCACAGACTGCCATCTGTAGAGTAAACCTGGTGACCAGGGGACTCAGTGCACAGTTCTGCCTGATGTAGGTCTCCAAACAATGAGCTGTTCTGGCCTTGGATCCTGTTCTGCTGCTCCTCATAGGCAGGGAAGCTAATTTTATTGAGTATAATACCCAGTCTCACTCAACTAGGATGCCTGACCAGGAAATCCAGATAACCATGGAGCATATCTTAGAGCCACATTTGGAAAGGAAATTTAAGACAGTAGTCCTATCCAATTATTCCCATCCAGCAGCATTTCCCCCACGACCTCAGAGCTCAGGCAGTGGCCTCACCCAAAAATAGATCCCCAAAGCAGACCCTACCAGCCCAAAGAATCTATCAGCTGACCGTTCCAGAACACCAAGCTGATCTGACTGGTGAAGGGCTTTCTCTGGCAAAGCAAACATGTAAAATATGGAAGAGGAGAGCACTTACTGAAATGCATAGATACCAATATAAGGAATCAAGGATCACAAAAAATCAACTATACATGATACCACCAAAGGAGACTAATAAAGCATAACTGATCCTAAAGAAATGAAGATCTATGAACTGTCTGGTAAAGAATTCAGAACAGTTTTCTTAGAGTAGTTTAGTGAACTATGAGAACACAGATAGGTAACTAAGTGAAATTAGAAAACAATGAATGAACACAATGTGAAGTTTAATGAAGAAATAGAAACCATCAAAAAGAAAAAAAAAAACAACAACAGAAATCCTAGAGCTGAAGAATAAAATGACTGAAAAAAAGAACTCAATAGAGAGCTTCAACAGCAGATCAACCAAGCAGAAGTAAGAATCAGTGAAATAGAGATAGGGCACTTGAAATCAACAAAACAGAGGGCCAAAAGGAAAAAAACAAAGTGTGAAGAAAGCCTACAGAACTTATGGGACACCATCAAGAGAAACAATACTTAAAGTATAGGAATCCCAGAAGAGTAAAAGAAAGGGACAGAAAGTATATTTCAGGCAAAAATGGTTGAAAATCCCAATTCTGGGTGATAAATTGACATCCAGATTCATGAGGCCCAAAAGATCCCAAACAGGTTGAACTAACAAAGGGCTACACTGAGACATATTATAATTAAACTCAAAAGTCAAAGACAAAGAGAGAATTTTGGAAGCAGCAAGAGAAATGTGATGTCACAAACAAGTGGACTATAGCTGAATTTCTCAAAAGGCATTTTTCAGTCCAGAAGAGAATGGGATGATGTATTTAAAATATTGAAGAAAAAACTGTCAATTAAGAATACTACACCTGACAAAGTGGTCTTTCAGAGATGAAGGAGAAATAAAGATTTTCTTTTTCTTTTTTTTTTAGAATTGGGAAAATATATTTTAATGATCGTATTTGAGATCCAAATGGCCAACAGACACATGAAAAAGTGCTCAACAACACTCGGCATCAGGGAAATCCAAATCAAAACCTCAATGAGATACTACCTCACACCATTAAGAATGGCGAAAATTAACAAGTCAGGAAACGACAGATGTTGGAGGGGATGCAGAAAAAGGGGAACCCTCCTACACTGTTGGTGGGAATGCAAGCTGGTGAAGCCACTCTGGAAAACAGCATGGAGGTTCCTCAAAAAGTTGAAAATAAAGCTACCATATGACCCAGCAATTGCACTACTGGGTATTTACCCCAAAGATTTTCTTGAATAAACAAAAGTTGAGAGAGTACATCATCACTAGATGATCACTAGACCTACTTTATAAGAAATGCTAAAGGGACTTTTTCAAGTGGAAATAAAAGAATGCTAATTAACATAATGAAAACAGATAAATGTAGGTGTAAAACTCACTGGTATTTGTAACTATATAGTCAAAGTCAGGTTTTCTCATATTATAAAAGGAGTGGTACATAATTCACTTGCAAATATTAATGCTATTAAAATTAAGATACCATCTGCTTAAAGTATGGTGTTAAAAATACAAGATACCTTATGTAAGCCTTAGGGGGAGGGAGGGTAACCACAGGAAAACCACAGGAAAAGATTATAAAAAAATAAGTCAAAATATACCACTACCAAAAAAAATAAAATAAAATCACAAAAAAAGACAGCAAAATAAACAAGAAACAATTGATCTGCAAAAGAGTCAGAAAACAATGAACAATGTCAGAAAACAGTGACATTAGTAAGTCCTTACCTAACATTTTAACAATAAGTACTTTAAATGTAAATGAATTAAGTTCACCAACTAAAAGACATAAAATAGCTGAATGTATTAAAAAATGTGATCCAAAACATCCTGCCTATAAAAGGATAAACATAGCTGAAAAGTGAAGGGATAGAAAAAAATACTTCAAGCAAATAGTAAACAAAAGGGAGCAGGAGTAGCTATACTTATTATCAGACAAAATATACTTTAAGCTAAAAATGATCAAAAGGGACAAAGAAGGTTATTATAAAATGATAAAGTAGCCAATCCATCAAGAAGATGTAACGATTATAGGGGCTCCTGGGTGGCTCAGTCATTAAGCGTCTGCCTTCGGCTCAGGTCATGATCCCAGGGTCCTGGGATCGAGCCCCGCATGGGGCTCCCTGCTCTGTGGGAAGCCTGCTTCTCCCTCTCTCACTCCCCCTGCTTGTGTTCCCTCTATCGCTGTGTCTCTGTCAAAAAAATAAATAAAATCTTAAAAAAAAGAAGATATAACAATTATAAATATTTATGCACCCAATATCAAATCACCTTAATATATAAAGCAAATAAATACTAACAGAACTAAATGGAGAAATAAGCAGCAATAAAATAATTGTTAGGGAGTTTAATATCCCATTCTCAACAATGGATAGATATCTAGACAGAGAATCAACAAGGAAAGAATGGATTTGAACAACACTAGAGACCAAGCAGATCTGTGAGATATATACAGAACATCCCATCTAACAACAGCAGAACACACATTCTTTTCAAGGGCACATGGAACATTTCCTAGGATACATCATAAGTTAGGCCACAAAAGAAGTCTTAATAAATTTATGAAGACTGAAATCATTCTAAGTATCTTTTTTGACTATAATGGTAAAAAAACTAGAGATCAACAATAGGAGAAAAACTGGAAAATTTACAAATACATGGAAATTAAACAATGCGCTCTTGAACAGCCAATAGAACAAAGAAAAATATTAAAAGAAAAATAATGTACCTTGAGGCAATGAAAATGGAAACACAACTAATCAAAACATATGGGATGCAGCAAAAGCCGTTCTAAGAGAAAAGTGTATAGCTATAAACACATACATCAAAAAAATAGATTTCAAATTAAAAAAAAAAAACTAACTTTATATCTAAAGGAACCAAAAAAAGAGGAATAAACTAAGCCCAAAATTAGTAGAAGGAAGGAAATAATAAAGATTAGAGCAGAAATACATGAACTAGAGTTCAGGAAAACAACAGAAACAATCAACAAAACTAAGAATTGGTTCTTTGGAAAGATAAAGAAAATTGACAAAACCTTTGCTAGACTAACCAAGAAAAAAAGGGAGAGGACCCAAATTATTAAAATTATAAATGAAAGAGGAAACATTAAAACTGATAATTATAAAAGGATTATAAGTAAAAAGGATTATAAGAGACTACTATGAACAACTATATGGTAACAAACAGGACAATCTAGAAGAAATGGATAAATGACTAGTAACATATAATCTACCAAGACTATATCAAGAAGAAATAAAAAATCTAAACAGGCCAATACAAGTAATTAGATTGAATCAGCAATCAAAACCCGACAACATCAAATTCTTAAAAAAAAAAAAATCAAAGAGGTGGCAAAACTCACAAACACATTTTACAAGGCCAGCATTACCCTCATATAAAGGCAGATAAGGACACTATAGAAAATAAAATTACAGGCCAATATGCCTGATGAATATAGATGCAAAAATTCTCAACAAAATAATAGCAAACCAAATTTACCTGCACATTAAGATGATCATACGCCATGATCAAATGGAATTTATCCCTAAGATGCAAGGATGGTATAACACATGCAAATAATTCATAACACATGCAAATAATTCAATGGGCTATACCACATTAATGGGATGAAAAATAAAAATCATATGAACGTCTCAATAGGTGAAGAAAAAGTATTTGATAAAATCCAACATTCATGATAAAAAACTTTCAACAAACTTGGTATCCTAGGAATGTACCTCAACATAATAAAGGCCACATATGATAAGCCCATAGTTAACATCATACTCCATGGTGAAAGATTGAAAGCTTTAAGGTGCCCACACTCAGCACTCCTATTCAACTTAGTGCTGGAAGTCCTAGCCAGAGTAGTCAGGCAAGAAATAAAATAAAATAAAATAAAATAAAATAAAATAAAATAAAATAAAATAAAATAAAATAAAATAAAATAAAATAAAATAATAAAATAAGGTAAAGTGAAGTAAAATAAAGTAAAATAAAATAAAAGGCATCAGAATTGGAAAGGAAGAAGTACAATGGTCTCTATTTGTAGATGATATAATTTTATGTACAGGAAATCCTAAAGACTCCACCAAAAAAAAAAAACGTGTTAGAGCTAATCAACAAATTCAGTAAATTTGTAGGATACAAAATCAACATACAAAAATCAGTAGTGTTTCTATACACTAACAACAAATTATCTGAAAAAGAAATAAAGAAAACAATCCCATTGATAATAGCATCAGAAACAGTAAAACATATAGGAATAAATTTAGCCAAGGAGGTGAAAGTTCTCTATATTGAAAACTATAAGACATTGATGAAAGAAACTGAAGACATAAATAAATGTAAAGATATTCCTTGCTCATGGATTGGAAGAATTAATATGGTTAAAATGTCCATACAATTCAAAGCCATATATAGATTCTGTGTAATCCTTATCAAGTTTCCAATGTATTTTTTAAAGCAGAAAAACTAATCCTAAAATTTGTATGGAACCACAAAAGATCCTTAATAACCAAAATACTATTGAGAAAAAAGAACAAAGCTGAAGGTACCCCACTTCCTGATTTTAAAGTTATTACTTATATCCTATATTACAATATCCTATATTACAAAGTTATGCTAATCAAAACAATATGCTACTGGTATAAAAACAGACACGTAGACCAATAGAATAGAACTGAGAGCTCAGAATAAACTCATGGATAAACAGTCAACTAATATTTCTAAAGAGAGCAAAGACTACTCAATGGAGAAAAGGCAATCTCTTTAATACATAGTGCTGTGAAAATTAGACATTCATATGCAAAAGAATGAAACTAGACCTCTATTTTAGGCCATTCACAAAAATTAACTCAAATTGAATTAAAACGTTAAATGTAAGGAATGAAACCATAAAACTTCTAAAGTAAAATGCAGTGAAAAAGTTTCTTGACATGGGTTTTGGCAACGAATTTTTTTTTTTTAATATGTGACAGCTAAAACACACAGGCAACAAAATAAAAAATAAGTGGGACTAAATCAATCTAAAAAACTTCTTCACAGTAAAAGAAACAATCAGCAAAATGAAAGGCAACTTGTAGAATAGGAGAAGATATCTGTAAACTATATTCTGATGAAGTGTTAATATCCAAAATATGTAAGGAACTGATACAGCTCAATAGCACAATAAATAACCCAGTTAAAAAATGGGCAAAGGACCCAAAGAGACATTTTTGCAAAGAGGATTTTCAAATGGCCAACAAGCACATGATAAATTGTTCAACATCACTAATCATTAGGGAAATGAATATCAAAACCACAATGAAATATTATCTCATATCTGTTAGAATGGCCATCATCAAAAAGGCAAGAGATTACAAATGCTGGTGAGAATGTGGAGAAAAGGGAAACCTTGTGCACTGTTGGTGGGGATGTAAACTGATACAGCCAGTCTGGAAAACAGTATGGAGGTTCCCCAAAAATTAAAAATAGAATTACCATATGATCCAGAAATTTCACTTCTGGAAATACAGCCAAAGGAAATGAAAGCACTAATTTGAAAAGATATCTGCATCCCATGTTCATAGTAGAATTTTTTTATGATAGCTCAGACATGGAAATAACCTAAGTGTCCAACAACTGATGAATGAACAAAGGAAATGTGGTGTGTAGATATACGACAGTATAATATTTAGCCATAAAAAATAAGGATTAATAAGAATTACTGTTCAATAATTCTACAAAGGTAAATTTAATTTTCAATTTTCCAGATTTCATATTTCTTAGTTGCTAAGGGAAGAGAGACAAAGCCAGGAAAGGCCACTGTACCCATATTACTGTCTATTCTTTAACTAGCTGTCTCCTATATCCTTATAGCTCTATGGAGTACTATTTCTTAAAGTCATTGTATGCAAATTAGAGCACCAACATTAACTCTTAACAATAGAAATTCAAAATAAATGAGATATATGTATTATTGTGGCATTACACAGAATAAAGAAATTAGTAAGTAAAGCAATACAGGGAAACATGAAAGATATTTTTTTGTAGAACTACATAATCAAAATGAAATAATAAAATGTATGGATAATGTTGATCATGGAAGGACCCACCACCAAGTCGTCTGTTCACTTTAACATTGACAAGGTATAATTTTATGAAATCAAGTTAGAATACAGTATAAAACATGTAAGTTGCTAGCTAAATCATCATTGATTAATTTTCCAACAGACAAAAATATTTCCAAAACATTTTAAAGACAGAAGCTCTTTGAAGAAAAATATACTAAAATTTGGCAGTTGTTAATACCAGTGAGCGAGCTTTGTTTGAGTTTCCTATATATACATACCTTTCCAAGGAAATATATTATAAAAGATCCAAGTGTGTATTTATTATTCTACTTTGTGCCTGTGCATCTACAGACTGGTTGATGAGGCTGATGACAATTTTGCACATAAAAAACACTTGAGGTTAAATGGATAAAATAAGCATTGCCAACAATTTCCAAAGCATTGCCTTTTTTCCTTTGAGACTGCAAGCATAGTGGCTATGGTTAATGCACAAATGTACTGTGATTAATATCAAATTGTTTTATATATCAAGCTAAGACTTATCAAGCACGAATAACAATAAATTTACGTCCCACAATTTAAAATAATGAACCAGGTTACCAATAAAGTTGTCAATATACTTCTCCAAAAATTAAAATTATTTTTCCCCTACTAAATGTAATTTCCCATTATCCAATCCAATGCAATTCAATTTCTCCAAATTTGCACTACCAGAAATGTTAACTTTGATTTTATTATATCCACTTCATGTATTTTTGAACACTTTATGTGGAGATAAACATTACCTTATATAAAAGCAAACACTAGAAAAACATGTTTTATACAAAACATATATTTGTCAATTCTTGATTTCCTGGAATTTTTCTGAAGTGGTGCTGGAGGCAAGATATTTGAAAAATCACAGAGTGGAGAATTGACAGAATTTAATTTAGAAAAATTTATTTAAGGAAAAATAATAATTAAGGGGCTAAGATCATAAAGCCTGAGGCAAATTTGAAAACATAAACCAAAAAAAGTGGAGTGGGACTCTCACATAATCTTCATAATGGAATGTAAATAATTGACACATGAGAAGAAAATGGTAAAGTGTTGTCCTGTAATCCACTGTAAAAAGGAAGTTTAGCAAAGCAAAAAAAAAAAAAGTTAAGGCGTAGGTACATTACAAATTGATCTCATTTTTCATATATAATCATCTATTCTTTAACATGTTCACTGACACCTAGTATTTGCTGGATTCTCAGTCTCCCACTGGTTTTCCATCATTGGTCAAGACAGGAAAGTATCACTTATTAAAACATTTGTCAATCATTTTCATGTTTTCTACTGCCACATTTCCTGTACCTATGGATATTAGGTACTCAAATATTTAGAGAAACAATCTTTATTTTATTATGTTAATATTTGGTTTGTCTGCCTAATCCATTTATTCATGGATTATCAGAACTATAAATTTAGCCATTTTCAATGTTGGTTCCATTTCCCAGAAATACAATTCCCATAAAAGGAGAAGTTTCCCTTTATATAAAATATTACATATAAGACAGGAAAAGTTATTAGAAAAAAATCATGCCATTTCCATCACAAGAAATAGTTATTACTATGTACAACAAATTATGTAACTTCTGAGTAGCTTTTAAGAACCAACATATTTTAATTAAGGTTATATTTTTAGATGTCAAAAAGTGATAGAATATATCAATCAGCTTCTAAAAGTCCCATATTAACATTATGGACAGACTGACTATGAAAGACACTGAAATGCATAGAAGACAAATAAATAAATAAACAAACAAACAAACAAGCCAGAAGGGGGAAAAGTCCAAGTAGGAACCCAAAATAGAAATAAATGACCAGGGTATGCTTCCTTTATTTAAACACCTCTTAGCACATTTTTTTTTAAGTGTGAATACATTTAATCCATTTTGTCAAAGCAACTTTATTTAGCTGGCTGTTTACCTTTCTGCAAAGCCTCATTACCCATAAAAACAAAGAATGAAGTTGATTAATGTGCTCTAAGTCTGATGTTCAAATTGTAATTTTCATATACGTAAATGGATGCTTCTGCAGTATTTTGTTTGATAATTTACAGAGTTAGTAACGTCCAAACCACTAATCAGTTTCTCTTTATGATGACAGCTGCAGAAGATGCTTTTGGAATGCTAATTTTCACTAGTGCCTTCCCTTCCTGCAGACTAGATGCTTGGCTCAGGAGTGATTTCATCACTGCAAACCAAAGTTTGAGAGCAAAGGCATTTGGGCTATTCATTACTTTTCCAAGAGTGCACAGAGATAGAAAGAATTGCAAATAAATAATCTAATGTTTGGATATCAAATATGTGGAATGAATTTAAATAATACATATTATATTGAAGGTGAATAATTTTCACAAAAGAAACTTCTGTTCAGGTTGTTGCTGACTAAATTTGCTGAAGTTGGTAATACATAAAAGAAAAAAGTGCTTAAATATAGCAAAATGATATTGTATATCAATTTGAGAAAAATAGAAATACTCATTTTCCTTATTTATTTTCTATTAATTAAATAGTAATATTTTAATTTTTTAATGTTACAGGTAGTTTTCTACCTACAGAAGTGCTTTTTCATTTATTTTTGTAGATCACCCTGAATCATTTTTGGTTTTTCAATTAAATCGTTTGATTAAAAAAAACAATAAAAATTGCTCATACTCATGGAATGCTTCTCATGTGCCCATGACATCCTCTCTAGGAGAGCAGCACATTTATCTCACTTAAAGATGAGGAAAGGGGGCAGTGTGGGAAGATCCTGAACACCTCCTTCCAGGGACACAATCAATCCACAGCTACATATGAAAAAACTTCCTTGGGACAGCTGGGTGGATCAATTAGTTAAGCATGGGATGCTTGGTTTTAGCTCCAGTTATGATCTCAGGTTTCTTAGACAGGAGTCCCACACTGGGCTCTGAGCTCAATGAGGAATCCTCCCTCTCCCTCCCCATCTGCCCCTCACCCCACTATTGTGCTTTCTGTCTCTCTCTCTCTCTCTCATTCATGCACACTCTAAAATAAATAAATAAGTAAATAAAATCTTTTAAAAAAATAAAAGAAAGAAAAAAAATTTATTCTGAAAACTACCTAAACAAGCTCCTACCCAGCAAAGTATAAAATGGCCACATTGAGACAAGTAGGAGAGGCAGAGAAGCAGTCTTGCCAAAAAACCCATCCACAGTTCAGGGACTGGGAGTGTTCTCACAAAAACAGAACTTCTCCCTGAGGAAGCAGGGGTCTGTGGCCTAGATCAGGAACCTAAACCCTTGGGACCTGCACTGGATAGAGGCGCTCCCCAAATATCTGGTTTTAAAAACCAAGAGACCTTACATCCAGGAGATCCAAAGAGCTGTAGAGAATTGAAGGTCTAACTTACAATCAGCCTAAAACTAGGTACTAAGTGGACCACTGACAGATTCTTTTTTTTTTTTTTAATCTGACTCCAGAAACAAAGGCAACAAAAGCGAAAAGAAACAAATGGGACAACATAAAACTAAAAAGCTTCTGCACAGTGAAGGAAACCATCAATAAAATAAAAAGGTAACCTACTGAATGGGATAAAATATTTGTAAATCATGTACCTAAAAGGGGTTATTATCCAAAATATGTTTTTAAAAAACTCATACAACTCAATAACAAAAAACAAGCAATCATATTTAAAAATGGGCAGAGGATCTGAATAGACATTTTTCCAAAGAATACATACAGATGGCAACAAGGATATGAAAAGATGCTGAATATCACTAATCATCAAGGAAATGCAAATCAAAACTGCAATGTGATATCACCTCACACCTAACAGAATGGCTATTATCAAAAAGGCACAAAATAACAAGTGTTGGTGAGAAGAATGTGGAGAAATGGGAACCTCCTTGCACTGCTGTTAGGCATGTAAATTTGTGCAGCCATTGAGGAAAACAATGTGGAGATTTTCCAAAATTTAAAAATGGAAATACCATACAACCCAGTAATTCTACTTGTGGGTTTTAGCCTGAAGAAAATGAAACGTTTATCTGAAGACATATGCATCCCTATGATTATTGCAACATTGTTCACTATTGCCAAGATATGGAAACAAACTAAGCATCCACTGATAGACAAATGGTTAAAGAAGATGTGTTATATACTTACAATGGAATATTACTCAGCCATAAAAATAATGAAATTTTGTCATTTGAAACAACATGGATTAACCTTGAGAGTATTATGCTAAGTGAAATAAGTGAGACAGAGAAAGACAAATGCTGTATGATTTCACTTATATCTGGAATCTAAAAAACAAAACAAGGTGAACAAACAAAACATAACAAAACAAAACTCACAGAAGCAGAGAACAGGGACGCCTGGGTGGCTCAGTCGGTTAAGCGGCTGCCTTCGGCCCGGGTCATGATCCCAGGGTCCTGGGATAGAGTCCCACATCGGGCTCCTTGCTCAGCAGGGAGGCTACTTCTCCCTCTCTCTCCCTGTGCTTGTGCTCTCTCTGTCAAATAAATAAAATCTTTAAAAAAAAAAAAAGTAGCAGAGAACAGATTGGTGGTTGCCAGAGGGGAGGGTTTGAGGGGTGGGTGAAATGGATGAAGATCACAAGGTACAAACTTCAACGTATAAATAAATAATTCATAGGGATGTGGTGTACAGAATGGGGACTACAGTCAATAATATTATATCACAAATTCAAAAGTTGCCAAGAGTGTAAATCTTAAAGTTCTCAAGAGAAGAAAAAAAATTTTGTAAATTTGTATGGTGACAAATGGTAAATAGACTTAATGTGGTGATCATTTCAAAATGTACACAAACATTGAATCATTAGGTTGTACACTTGAAACTAAAATAATATTGTATATCAGTTATATTTCAACAAAAAATAAAGATGAGAAAACTGAAGTGTAGAATTTTGAAAGAACTTGCCCAGCATTACTTAACAAAGCCAGATTTGAAGCCAAACAATTTGGATCCAGAGTCTGGAATCATCAACAGGTATTAATATTAAATTCATAGAAATAAATCATATTCATTCAAAACAGAGACAGTAGATATATTAATGCCTTGTCCTACCATGTATGAAGAATAAAGCTTAAATCTAGATTCTTAATATCCTGCTAACCCATGTTTTATAGAATTGCTTCCATTTCTCACAGTAACTCCCACTTTGCCTGAATAGCAATATTGGTTTCTGTTAATTTGGAATTTTCATGCTTGGATGATAGTATTAATATTTTATGCCAGTGTAAATGCTAAGTTTCCAATCAAAAGGTCTAATAATGTTCTGCCTCTGTGCATAGATATGAGGAGATAAGATGAATTATGCTGTCTGAGAAATTATTTTTGTACAAATGAGATATATTTTTATTTTAAAAAACCTGTTGGCATAAAGAAGACTTTTGATCTTTTCTTTCCTCTTTTGAAGACAGTAAAATATTTTTTCATAGCATTAAAATAATAGTCAACTTTAGATTTTCAATCTTGATCGTTCCAGAGATATAAAATATTAATATATGTAAAATATAAATAGAATTTGCAATATTGTTAAATGTAGATTTCATTTCCTATTTTTGCCTTAGGTCTAATACTGCAATTTTTAACATGTCCAGAAAATGCTAACCTATAAAAATAAGTAGTTTTTAGAAAACAAACAAAACAAAACAAAACACAAATCAAAACTGTTGCTTGGCAAGCCATCATCTGCTTTCTTACCACCCTGTTACTTTCAGCTTTTTTTCTAACAATTAGTAAGATCTAAAGATATTACACTACCTCCACGTCTTCACCATCCATGCTCTCCTTAACCATCTGCATTATGACTGCCTCTTTTGTCAGTCTACTAAAATGGCTCTGAGGAATACTGTTCACTCCCCTTGATGGTTATACCACTATTTTATCATCTTTCCGTGCGTATTCATAAATCCCCTCTTGGCTGAAACACAAATTCTTTTAAAAACCTATACTTGCAATGATAATGCAATATGGAACAAATTGTACTTCCTGTCTCATGATGATGAATATGAAGATATCTTTAAATATGCATCCCAGGAAAAGAGTATGTTATGAAAGACATTACCCATAAAAATGAGAAAGATATATAGAAAAGTAGTGTTTCTAGGATTGAAGAAGCTATAATTAAAAGTAGACATTCAAAATTTCAACTTGCATCTTTCATATTATAAAAAAAAACTACTGATTTTTCAAAAATCCATAAGTAAACTTCATGAAAAAGTATTAATCTTCTTCTTGTTGTTTCATTTGTGCAAAATATATCCTATCACCTAAGTAAAATATGATAATTTATGAAAATGTGGGGAAAAAAAGATTAATGGAATCATAGTGTTGTGATACATTCTATAGACACCCATGGAAAGTATAAATGTTTTCTAATAGACCCATTAGAACACTTTAACACTGATGGTTTTTAGCACAAGTTATCCCTTGAGAATTGCTTTCTGATGTGTTCCAGAATGTGTTATGGTGATTTGTGTAAACTTTTTTTGTTGTCACAATGATTGGGGGACACAATGGCACTTAGGAGAGAATGGTCTGGGTGAGACAATCCTACACAATAAAGAATTTTCCTACATCCCACACAACATTCTAATGTTACACAGTATTTATTTAGGTTAAAACCCTATTTACAATTACCTGAAGCTGGATTCTAACCATTTTACATATAAACACAAACTATTTGTCTTATAAATTTTATATGCATTGAATTTTCCAGGAATGCAAGAACTGTGTAAATTCAGAAAGGACTACATATATTTGGTTTTAAATTTTTCCAAGAGTTGTTCATGATTTCAGAAAATCATATCCCCAGTGGCAATGCTACTTGTGGTATTTGAGTCGTTATTAATTTGCTTGTATCAGTCTGCATTTGTAACTGTCAGAAATATGGTGCATAAACTGGCTCTTTAATTATACCTTGTAGTGAGGTCATATTTGTGTATTTGCATACTGAAATATGTATTATTATATTATACATTTATTTCCTTTCATTTCTCCTTCACACATTTAGGGCATTGCATTGATTTTACAAAATTACATTATGGGTAGATTTTATTATCCATTATTTTTATTGCAGGGATTTTTTTTTAGCTCACTTTACATTTGTTATTAAAAAGATTGTTGGATCTGATAAGGCTGACAATCAAAGAGAGAAGAACATTCTGAAATAATGAAATACCAACATATTTCTTATTCACAATTTTTAAATGACAAGCTAACAAAGTAAGGTAATTTGAGACATGTTTGATATTGTTTTTTGATGTCAGAAGAAAAAGAACAATATGGCAGTCTTATTATTTTTGCCTTCATTTTATATTTAGCTGCAATATACTGCAGTGATCTTATTACAAAAATGGAACTTTCAAAAGAGCATGGAGTGGCATCGGTTAGAAAGAATCAAAGGATTGCAAGATGGTGCCATAAACAGAATTGGAACAGAGGCTATTCCTACTGATCACAGGATTCAGGAAAAAAACCAAAAAACAAAAAAAATAAAAAATAAAAAACAAGGCCTAGGTGCAAAATTGATTTAAAAGAATGATTTAACGTTTTAAAGAAAATAAAGAAATAAAACAAAGACAAATAAATTTCTCAAAGAAGGCAAAAAGAATGGAGTACAATAAAAATAGAAAAAAATAATGAAGGGAAAACATAATTAATGATATATTCCTCAGAACTCACATATTTATTTAAAGCAGTATTTTTTTTCTGTAAAAGATACTTGTGGCCTCCTTAAAATAGCTTCAGTAACACATGAGACAAGATATACACATCCTCTAATAATATTAAAACCAGAGTGCAGCAACTCTGCAAGAAACCTAGTCATCTCATTTATTATGATGATCTATTATTCACTGAGCACCAACTCAACTCTTCTTAGAGAAAAAGGCTTTTTTTTTCTATTTCAGCTATTTTTAAATATAAATATTTTAAATATAAATAAAAATAAATATAAATATAAGAATTGTCTTGAATCTGCTACTATACCACTTATCTCTTTTCTCTAGAAATTTATAATATAGAAAATTAGACTTAAGCCTCTAAAGAATAAATGATTAAAACCAAGGAGCAAGGAAAATAACATAACAAAGGGAATAGAAAGAATTTAGAGGGGAAAAATGCATGTTAATTCCAAAGTTTCCAATCTGATTTGAATAGTTATTCTTCCATCCAAGTACTAACCAGGCCCTTATTCTTTAGAGTACATGATCACAAATATCAAATATTGAGTTTCTTCTCCATCCTTCTCCACTTTTTGTACATAAATTACCTTCTGCTCTGTGTGAACACACATTTGTATCTTACTCTTAAATTCTTCAAGATCCAAATTAGTCTTTTTTCTTACTAAGCATCTTTTATTTTTATATAATCTTTGCATCTTCAGCCTTCAATTATCCATAAGTTACATTACATACTCATCAAACACAAATGCCTACATACTAGATAAAAATCCACTGAATTTAAGATCAATAGCACCTGAGAATTATTAGGCACTTATCTTCATGGAAAGATACATTGTAATAAGATTATTGAATCAGGACATGGATAATTTCTAATTATTTAAAAAAAATAGTACCTCTGCTTTATAACAACAACACTAATAATTTAATGAGAGCTTGTTAAATAATAGTTATAGTGAAAAATGCTTTCCAGACATTTTTTCATTGAATCCTTGCAGCAATGCTGAGTGATATTTATTTTCATCACTTAATGGACAAGAAAACTGAGGTGCAATGAATTAAGAAGTTTCTCATAGTCACAGGAAGAAAAAGCATTAACCTGGATTCAAAAACATAATTTAAGCCATATTCTTAATTTTTATTCTCTACTTCCTCTAAGATATTATTCTTAAAATTTACTTTTCAAATAAATTTTTAAAATACAGAAAATTTTTAAATCCAGTAACAGTTTTTGTTAATGTAACAAAAACTCATCACACTCAAGAATTAACCATTAACTATTTATATTGGCTTTTAGTTTTATTCTAAGGAAATAGTATATTAGCAAATAAGTTAATGATCTCAATTATTGCTTCCTGTCTCCTTCATCTCTTCTCAGAGGTAATCACTTTTATGTATTACTTCACACCAATTTAATTATACATATCTATATATAGATATCTATATCTATTCTGTTCTTTCTACGTGTGACACTGAATCCAATGTTCATTCTTCTCATGGTTATTCTTTATTTTCTTAGCATTTGAAGAGAATATCTTTTATAGAAACTAATGAGTTCTCTCTAGGCATGTGATCAAAAGCAAGAATGTGTCATGCCAGGTAATATTATACTTGCATCATCTTTCAGAATAATGGTGGTTTCAGTAGAGACAATGGGAAGAAACAAATTAACCATCTGGACAAGGTAAATTAAGTGCACTTCAGTGATACTCTCCACTGAAAAGTTTCAATATATTGCTTATCTCTTCTTAGAACTGTATGAATGTATAGACATCAAAGTCATACCAAATTCCATTGTATAAACCACCATAGGAAATAAAGGCAAATGCACAAATCAAGCTTACATAATATTGTTTATCCCAATGATCTTCTCAAAAATTGCAAAGATGAAACTGTATCATTCAAATCTGGTAAGGCCTAGTATTTTATATGACCTCTCCATGATCTAAGAAAGGCTTCACCAAAACACAACAGAAAGGAGAATAAAAAGATCATAGGGCCTATATCATCTGAAAACAAGTGGCATGGCAGTTCAAAACAAACTGTTTCTGTTCAACATTTTTGCCATTTAATCACAGCATTTTTTGTTTCTCCATTTTTCAGTGCTCTTCTAAGTAGAACTACATGGGCAAACTTTCCATAGTCAAGACTCTTTGTCTTCCTTGTTTCAGGATAGCTAAAGAAATGTCTTCTCACAATAATCTATAAATGATGGTTCTACTACTTCCTACAGAACTACTTAAATGATGGTTCCATTACCCCTTGGCAATATTGATGCTTTAAAGGAGGGCTGAGCAGTGCTCAGGACTAAGATATTTGATCTTCTATAAGGACTGTTCTCTCTCCTGGGAGATTTTAACATAGCTATTCCTACAAATGGGAAAGCCTGTGTACTCAGAGAAATGCAAAATACAAGTCTTGGAAAAGGCTTTGGGGACATGGTGCTTATTGATACATAAAAAGACATAAAACACAAAGCAAAAGGATATAATTTCAATTTGAAGAGAACCCAAATGTAATTCTACATGCACAAAGTAATCATAACACATGTGCAATGATATAATACTGTAGACCATACTGTGGTAGAAACACATTTTTTAATCTAGGTATTGAAATTGTGTAACAACTTTAGGCCTCATTTTTCTTGTAATACAAATGGAGCTAATATAACTTGTCATCTACATCATAAGGAATATTATGAGGATTCATGAGATCATTAAATGAAGAGTCTCCAAGTGCTTAATTTACACCCTGGCAGGAACTCAGAATTCCATTCACCCTTGCATAGGAGTAGAGCATATTTGGTCCAGAAAGAGTTAATACACCTGTTTAATTTCCTTCTATCCATCTAGAAAATCCTATAATTCCGTGTGGTATGTAAATAGGACTATTTATAATGCATTATGAGATCCTTAGAGTAAGAGGCAAAATTGCTTTTTAAGTAAATTAAAATATAACAAGTATTTTTTTCTAGAAATCTCTTTAAACAGCTGTTGTAAAAATCATCAGAATGGCCTCATATTACTTTGTCTCATCCTATAGATAAGGAAGTACATTTTTAAAGATTCACAGGTATACAAATTAATGTATAAATATGTAGACCATCAGGATTATCATTAAAAAAGCCAAGTTATACCTGAACAGTTCCTGTCTTTTCTTGCTATCAAAATCATTCGATTATTCTCTTTTTAAGTAAACAAGATTTTTAATGAATACAATTATAAAGGTATATTTAAAAATGCAACATTTAAAACTTACTGTCAAATTCCAAGCTAAAGGATGACACAGGTCTCTTTTATAATCTTCTAAAATAAACTGTCACTTTTTTATACATTAACATCTTGACAACAAAAAAGCTCATAGAGATGTTCCAAGATGTTCAAAAGTGGTAATTATGAATGTTTAATAAATCCTGCTTTACTGAGCACATATCTGCCACCATGCTAGGAACTTTCACATAAAAGCAATTGGCTCCATGACAATCAGGTAAGGTGGGCATGGTTCTCAGGAATGTTCCATGCCAGGACACAAGGTCAGTGAAACACCACAGATATTTGTGATGGGAACAAAAGCTGTAAGACCCTAACTCCCTTGCCCTTATCATAGTGCCATTCTGCTTCTCCCACAAACACCAAAATAAACAAAATATTTAAATCTGCCTCAAAAGGAAGACACTCTGTACACAGACCTGAGAAAGAGTGGCAAATAATTTTCTCAGGAAAAAGAAAAATTCTTTGTATTTGGTTTTGATAACAGAACTCAATTTAAGAAAAAAAATAAATTAACTCCTGGCAAGAGACTTAAAGCACAGAGCCAAAATGAAGAATAGAAGGAAAGCATGGTATTGATATTCACACAAATAAAAATATTTTATAGGAGCATGCCAAAAATTCAACGCTAATTGTGTGATTCAGAATGTGACAGTCATCTTCCAATTAAGCAAGTATTTCATAAAATAAATTTACCTATATTGTTGAGGGTTCTATTGAACATTTGGAATAAATACTAATAGGTGAAATTGTAGCTGAAATAGAATTTTCTCTTTTATCCCAAGCTTCACTATTTTTGAAATCGACTCAATTTCTACTTTCTAAGCTTAGATATAAAACCATATTTTATATATGAGCATAAACCTAACCAAAGTGATATGTAGCAAATTTGGAAGTGTCAATAAATACTGAATTACTAATAAAGGTTAAACTTCCTTAAAAACACATCAGTTTTTTGATCACTACCCTCAAATGTAAACACATACTTACAGTGTTTTTCTCCAGCCATGTATATTTGAAGAAATCAAATGGTTTTCTAATTTTGTATAACTCTAACTTATGAGATCCTATGCATTAATAGAAAAGACACAAAACTTCTTACAATCCCTAGATTCTAATAAAATTTTGCCATTCCTCTAAGGCCTTGTAAAAGTCATGACTGTTTTTCTCTTGGAAAAATTCCCCTCCAAACAAGGGAAATGGACTAAATAATGGTCAACCAAAAAACAAACAAACAAAAACCACAATTCCTTTTGTCATATATATATACAAAGATGTTCAATTATTCTTTAACTACTAAGCTTGTTTGGATTTAATTTTAAATAATTTTTTTAAAAAACACTTGATTTATAGTGCATACTTCATTTGCCATCTTCAATACTTTTGCCTACTTCATTCAATGTTTTACATAGCTGTTCAGTAAATAAATTTTATGTTATTATTAAAACAAAATATAAATTTCTGATGTTTACACCTCTACAATGATAAAATGGTATTGTGAATAGAAGTGTGCTAATAATACCCAGCTCCTACAGCCATAGTAAATAGAAAAAACAGTCCTTTTTCTTTACTTATAGCTTTATGTAGCTGCTGCCAGTGATTCATAGATGCACATAATGAAGCACCATAGCATAAGCAAAGTTAAAGAGAGAAAAAGGAAAACTGGGATTCACATGCAAAAAGAAACTCTTAAGAATTATATCATAAATCTTTCCCTACCTTTTTTTTCAACCCCCAGTTAAAATGTAGACTCCTAATATCTACTCCATGACTACAGTCCAGTTTATATTCATATAGTATGTAATTATTTGGTTAATACTTATCTTCCCTATTAGATTAGGGTAAGGGTCTGTTTTGTCTTTTTCTTGTACTTTCAATATCTACCAGATCAGCAAGTGCACTGTAGGTACTGAATATTTATTAAATAATTTTAAAGTGAAACAGATACACAGAGAAACAGAACATAATATCATATTCCCTATTAATAGAGTCTATCCTATGGAAAACAGTATGGAAACTCCTCAAAACATTAAAAATAGAATTACCGTACGATCCAGTAATTCCACTACTGGGTATTTACTCAAAGAAAATGAAAACACTAACTTGAAAAGGTATATGCACCCCTATGTTTATTGCAGCATTATTCACAATAGCCAAGATATGGAAGAAACCCAAGTGTCTATCCATAGATGAATGGATAAAGCAGATGTGGTATATGTATACAATGGAATATTATTCAGCCACAAAAAGATGAAATCTTGCCATTTGCAACATGGATGGATCTAGAGGGTACAATGCTAAGTGAATTAAGTCAGTCAGAGAAAGACAAACACCATATGATTTCACTCATATGTAGAATATAAGAAACTAAACAAAGAAAAAAGAGACAAACAGAAAAGATGCTTAAATACAGAAAATAAACGAGTGGTTGCCAGAGGTGAGGTAGGTGGGAGGGTGGGTGAAATAGATAAGGAGGATTAAGAATAGACTTAACTTGGGCGCCTGGGTGGCTCAGTTGGTTGAGCGACTGCCTTCGGCTCAGGTCATGATCCTCGAGTCCCTGGATCGAGTCCCGCATCGGGCTCCCTGCTTGGCAGGGAGCCTGCTACTGCCTCTGACCCTCCCCCCTCTCATGTGCTCTCTCTCTCTCATTCTCTCTGTCTCAAATAAATAAATAAAATCTTTAAAAAAAAAAAAAAAAAAGAATAGACTTAACTTGATGAGCACTGAGAAATATATAGAAATGCTGAATCATTATATTGTATACCTGAAACTAATATAACACTGTACGTCAATTATACTTAAAAATATAAAAAAGACTAAAAAAAGTTTATTCTATCTAAACAATGAGTAAGAGGAGAAGCAGTACATAGGTATAAACAGCTCCATCTTTTCTTTCATTTTGTTACTAACTTATAAGAAAGAAAATTATACTTATTAACTGGAAAAGTTCGCTCAGTTCTTGTTTCTGGCCATGATTTTGAGGTGTTTTCTCTAAACACCCTTCTGATCAAATCAAATTCATGTTTGAACATAAAGAAGTACTCTAGTATAGCCAGGTATTTTTGTTGTCTAAGAAATGAAATTATACAGAATGCTCAAGGCCTATTTCAATATATATATAGTTATTACCCCAAACATATTACTAACATCAATTCTATATCTACTAAGATATATCTAGTTATACAGATTTACTTAAATACAAAAATGATAAAGTTATCATGTTGACTCAAGAAAATGTTCATAACATCCATGAAATTGTAGAGTATACATTAGTTATGATATATTTTCTGTCCACCACTCATCTCTAGTTCCTCTGAACTATTTTCATTTCTGGAAATGGCAAACATGGTCAGTGGCAGTTCCAGATCAACAGAGGGCCTTGATGGGTGAATTCTGAGATGAAGAGTGTACTTGCCTCAGAGAGTTCTAGCTAATGTCTTGCAGATAACTCCTTGTGGCTGTATCTCTGAGCTGTGGTCAAGGGGGTTAGATTTCTAGCTCTGTGGGAGGAAATGAAAACCCATGGGAGTGGGGAACACCTAGCTGCTCTCAAAAGACAAAACAAAGTTGCCCAAGAGATTAAAAAACAAAAGAGAGATTGTGTTTACCAAGGGCTTTATTTTTCTTAAGACATTACACAGTTAATAAAGTACCCTTTTCTGTACACTTTCACCAGATCCCTGAGCCATTATGAGCATATGTAAGGGCAGATCTTATTTTTTATGTTTAAAAAATAATTATGTTGTAACTGGTCTTAAGATATTCTGGGAAGGAGCTAGGAAGAACCAACTATATGAAAATGCCATGCCATCACCGGTTTCATCTCAAATTAATTTTCAAAGAGAAGAGACTATTTCTTTGATGCAATATGCTTGCCTTAAAAACGAGTGACATTTTTGCACAATAATCTCCATTCAGTCAATTGGAGTCTTTTTTGATATGGTCATTGTTGAAGGAAAACAGGAGTCAGAATACTTCAAATCATTTCTTCACTCAGGGTATATATAGCTGATACTGGCTACGTTGCTCTCACAGAATGAGATGCACATCAGAAGCCAAAGTCAATGCGATATATTATGGAGGCTCTAAAATGGGCTCTACAGTGCAATATGAAATTCCATGGGGTTCTTCTAAACAAGCAGAAGTCTTTCTCCTTAAATTTCAGCCTCCTGAATCCCAGAAGTAGATAAGGTTGCCTTTCAAGATGGAAAGTTAGGTATATCTACCTACCTCTATCTCTCTCTATATATCTTTATCTTTATATATCCCAACTTCATAAAAGAGTTTGTTTAAAAGGAGTTACTAAACCTCTAGTGTTACTTTCTCAATCGCAGGATAGACCGTGTTCTCCATGCTTTACAGGCAGTATATTCTGTCTCTTCATTATCTCCAGTGAAAATGATAAAAAATTAATTGAAATTTTATATCATAAAAATATATATTTCACTGTATTTCTTTCACATTGCATCATGAAATATGTTAGTATTACAAATGTTCCTAGTAAGCCAGAGAATACTTCTATAAAATTTGTCACATACAATATTTAACAGATGTCTGAGTTCAGTGCTCTATAACTAGAGAGAAGCAGCAACGGTCTAGTGTATAGAGCATCAACCAAAAGGTAAAATACCTAGAATGTGAAGTCCTTGGCTCTGCCACCAACTTTTCAGTAACACCAAATGATTTCTGAATCATCTGTGCTTCATTTTATTCACCTTTGAAAGACAGGGGGAAAATTCTCCTCCCATAAAGTGTTTGTGAGGAACAGTGAAACGGTTAAACATCTCAGGTTTAAAACTTAAGGTCTTGGGATGGTGGCTCAGTTGGTTAACGTCTTTCTTCAGCTCGGGTCATGATCTCAGGGTCCTGGCATCAAGTCCCACATAGGGTTCCTTGCTCAGCAGGGAGCCTGCTTCTCCCTCTGCCTGTGCTCCCCCTGCTATGTGATCTCTCTCTCTCTCTCTCTCTGGCAAATAAATAAATAAAATCTTTAAAAAAATAAAAAATAAATAAAACTCAAGATTTTGAGAGTCAGGATGGTGGTCAGAAATTTGAATTCTCACTTATAGAAATATTAAAAATTATGGGGCAAGGCATTTCCGGGAGCCTGCCAGGACCAAGTTTATAGGAATTGATGAATTGGCCTGAGAAACCATGGTCTAGCAGTTCTCCCTGAGTGAGGAAATCATCGCTTGTCTGCACAGAAGTACTGGCAGATATGCAAGTATTCATGTGACGGTAGAACAGTGCACCCAGGTACTTGGGCTCCCAACACAGCATATCATCTCCTGGAACCACACTGCTAAAACAGGGACTTACAGATCACTAGTTCAGCAATGATTCATGTGTCCCTTACAATCCCAAGCTTCACCTTCTCCTCTGAAAATTCAAATTATTTGTCACATGGTGCTGCTCTAAGAGAACAGTAATAGGGAAATGAAAAGGTAAAGCATGTTCAATAGGTATATTAAAGAGACTGGAAAATAAAAATAACATAACAATACTATGACCAGGTAACCTACAAGCATAACTGATGTTGGTATAAAGCAATACAAAAGAGTTTTGAGATCTTCCTATTTCCTGCACAGGGCCATTCAAGAATGAACTGGCTGCAGTGATCTTCTTCTTCTTCTTCTTCTTTTTTTTTTTAATCTTATTTATTTATTTGCCGGAGGCAGGGGGAGCAAGCGCACGCAAGTAGAGGGAGTGGCAAGCAGAGGGGGAGGGAGGAGCAGGTTCCCCACTGGGCAAGGAGCCCAACATGGGGCTCAATCCCAGGACCCCAGGATCATGACCTGAGCTATAAGGCAGACTCTTAGCTGACTGAGCCACCCAGGAGCCCCATCTGATGCAGTGATTTTCAACCTTTGACTCACAAGAGAACCAGCTGGGAAGGGGTTAAAAATACTGAAGAACACACCACACCCCAGGCCAACTAAATAACAATTTCTGAGAATGGGCTTTAGATCTTGGTGTTTTAAAGGGTGTACAGTTCATTCTAATACACATCCAAGTTTGGAAGCCACTGATCTAGGGTAATGCATAGCTACAAACAGTAGAAATTGATTTCTGGCTACTGTTAGGGAAAAAAATGCAAAATATCTCTTCTTTTTCTTAAAAGAGCTGAATATGAAAAATAGCTACTCCTAAAACATGTAAAGATTAACAACTAAGCCAATGTTTAATGACCTATTGTAAAATAGAATACAAACCAAAGATTCAGCTTTCCACTCATCTCAATCTATAACATCCTTTGAAATGCGTTCATATAAACTCTGGTACTTCCACTCCAGGGGCTGTGTCACAAGTCTAAATATTACTTTTAAAGCCACTGCCTTAAAGTCCTCAACGGAAGCTTTCTTCTCTAATTATTGATTTTTTTTTTTTGCCATCGAAAGTTATTCATATTGATAAGGACTTAAGTGGTAAAATGAATACTCTGCCCTACATTCATAGACCATATCCATCATTTATTCAGCACAATATAATAGCATCTTATAAATGTCACCATATTTGCTTATACCTGTAAAACACTGATATCGAGTGTCACATGCAGGCTTTCTTTCTCGGTAGATATATTATACTCATTTTCCAATTATCTACTTCAAACACCACTTTAATTCCTTAAAGGGTTCTAAAGAGTAATTTATTAACTTACCTAAGATTTCTGTTTGTTTGGGTTCTTCTGCTAAAGCAGATTCTGAAAAAGAGTTAATGTCACTTAACTTGGCAACAGAGCCTAATCACTGATAGGGAGTACAAGCCTGAATGGAAGGTTACTTGATGCCTATCTGAAACTGCTGAAGAACCTTTAAAATGAAGCCATTTATCCTTCCATATCTAGGGGTTCTTTAAATGGGACCGTGAATGAACTTAAAAGGATGAATCAGCCCATTCAAAACAAATGCAATTCTGAATAGGAGTATATAGTTATCAAATTATAAATGACAACAGTGATGCAAAATGGTTAATAACACTTGCTATGAATATTCTAAAATCTCTCCGGATTTAGATAGCTACATTATCTTCACTTCCTATAGAAAGGGTTCGTCGGACTTGTGCTTTTAGTCAAATGCCACCATCCTAAATCACAGAATGTCATAAGAAAACACAAAATGCACAAGAATATTTACTAGACAGATGTTATTAAGTATGTCGTGCATCACATTACAGAGGACACATGAGAGACGTATTTTCTTGGTTTTCCTCTTCAGCAACTACGTTTTTATTTTCTCTTACTTACTTCATTTGCTTCTTGTCTTTCAACCCTAAGTTTAACCCTGCGCACTTTGCTTTGTGACACTGAGACTGATAAGCTACACGCTGCATTTTCCAGACCCTTCAGAGGCCTGGCAGGAGTTGGGAAGGTAGGACAATGAGGGAAGTAACTTCTCTCTTGCCTCTAGTTCCGGCATCTCCCTTCCAGTAGCAAAAGACAGGTTTCGTTTCGGCTGCCATCTCACTGCCATATTCCCGTTACCTCCTCGCGCGTTCCACGTCGGCCGTGGACGGTCGGAGCGCCCACTCCGAGGCTCTTCCATAGGCGGGGCAGCACGCGTGGCACAGCACTCATCCTGCATTCTAGTGTCTACTACCTTGCCTTTGGTTTCCCAAGTCCTGGACGTAGTGGCTGCCTCTTGCAGTTTCTAACGTCTGTGTTACCTTAGTATAGTCTTTTTGCTCTCAACCTTCCAAAATTGTGCGACCAATTTTATGCGTTAAATCCTCTGTCAGAAAAAACCTAAATGGCTTCAATTTTCCCCACCCAACCACGACTGATAATATTATGAATCATGTAACTTATATTTTAATCTTCAAAGAGATTAGTTGATTAAAAAAAAACAAACAGAAGACTTAATTAGTATCAATTTAGGAAAAAATGCATTCCTTAAGGTCAGAAGCTTAGAGAAGGTCAAAGGCATCCAATGCTACATGGTGGATGAGAAAGATGTTTCATATAACATCATGATCTGATTTTCCAGGGAAGAGTTTCATAGGAACCCTAATGGTTGAAACCATGCAACAAAATTTACAAAGTATACGTGAAGTGATACATGTCAGGATCAACAATATAATGTGTGGGGCTCAGCACAAGATGAAAATGTTAGATCCCTGTACAAATATTAAAAATTTCGAGGTGACAGCAGCAGAGCATTAAACCAAATGTGGGATACTTATCAGTGTGGAATCCGGTGTGACTGCACAGATAACACACTCATTAGGTACCAGCTCGGCCTATGAAATATTTTTTTTAGGAAGCTTGCATGAAAAAGAAGGAAAAGTACCAGAGATGGATAGCTAAGCCAAGGGATAGAAGAAACTTCAATACCCCTCACACTGTTTCATTTGTTCAGTGCTGGGGTGTGCAAACTTGCCTGTGTGGCCAAATCCAGGCCACCACCTATTTTAGTTAATAAAGTTTTATTAGAACACAGTCAGGCTTATTTGTTCCCAAATCGTCTATGGCTTCTTTTGTACTTGACAGCTGAGGTGAGTAGTTGTGACAGAGACTATAAGACCAGCAAAGCCTAAAATATTCACTTTCTGGTTCTTCACAGAGAAGTTAGCCAACCCATAGAGGAGCATCATTCACTAGATACAAAGACAAGTTGAGGGGCACCTGGGTGGCTCAGTCGGTTAAGCCGCTGCCTTCGGCTCAGGTCATGGTCCCAGGGTCCTGGGATCGAGCCCCGCATCGGGCTCCCTGCTCGGCGGGGAGCCTGCTTCTCCCTCTGCCTCTGCCTGCCTCTCTGCCTACTTGTTCTCTCTCTCTCTCTGTCAAATAAATAAATAAAATCTTAAAAAAAAAAAAGACAAGTTGAAAATTTCTTAAATGTGTTCTTCACCTCTTTTAACCTTTATGTTACCAGGTAACTGGACCAATTACCTTTCACATCCTTTTTTATACCAAAATACATTAAGATGTCTTCCAAGTCAGCCTCCAAATTTTAGATTAGAAAGTCAGAATTATTATTTGGTCTCATCTAGAAATCCCTGGAAAGCCATCACAAGTTTTGATAGGCAATCAGCACTGTGTACCCAGAAGCAAGCATTTTAACATGAATAAAATTTAACTAAGACAATCTTCAATAGCCCACAGTATCCTTGAATGATTTGTGGATGAAAAGTACTAATTCCCTTATTTATGGCATTTTTAGATGCCATGCTACTGAGGATGCCCATATACATCTTCTGCAATTGCCACATTCACCTGGCTATCAAAGGCCAACACTTATATTCAGTTTTTGGAAAATTCATCTAAAATAACTGGGCAATTATATAAAAACTTATCCACAAAACAAGCAAATCTTATTATCAGCACCATACTCAGAAATTACCAACTTTCATTTTAATGACCTCCAGATGCATTATACAATAGCAGCTCCTCATTTCAGGAAAATAGAAGTAGAATAACTATGCACTGGGAGTTAGCTAGAGATGCATTCCATTCTTCAAAAATACAATTTCATTTCAAACCTAAGCAGTCAGGGATGAGTTGTAAGTTTAGAGCGAAACAAATAAAGATCACCTAATGTTGTTTTATTTGAATGGACGGAAAGTTCAAATCAAGGCAATTGGACTTACTCTTTCCTCTACTAAGAGTTAGGATTTTAACACACGTATTATATTGGTCATTTAGAAAGCACACAATGGCATTCAGTTTAGTTTTAAACTGTGAATCAGAAATAAAAAATAACAACAGATGGAGAAAATAAAATTGAATTCCTAGTATATTGCAAACAAGCTTAAATACTGTGTTCAGCTCCCAGGTGGCATGCTGTTTTGTCTGAAGGCCTGTATGTGACAAATGTTACCAACGACGGTGACTCACCGCCCTTGTCTACAACTAGCCACAAAATCCAAAGTTTGTGATAAACTTTTTCTTTCATTTTTTTGTTTGTTTTGTTTTCAATTTCTATCTACATAATTCTAACAAACTCTGAGGGTACTTCAAGTCATAAAAAGGAAGTTGACCAATCTGTTTTCATCACCTGGATTCTGTTATTTTGTGATGTTTTCAAAGAAAGCCCATTGTATTCATTGCAAAATATGGTGGAGGGTGCCTCTTATTAAGGCCTGACAAATCCACCAGTTTATGACCTCCCAAAACTAATCCTACACCAGAAAACAAAAACAAGAACAAAAAACACTGAGAGGATTTCCAAATTCCATAAATTTCACCATCACAATGGCTTTTATGTCCTGAATTGAGGATTTCAAGATTCTTTTCAGAACCAGGTCTAGCACTTTTATCTCTGCTTTCATAGGTGCTTTCTCACTCAAACCTTGGACTAACCCATACTTCAATGCAGGACTTTTTAATGAAAGTATAATATACAGAGGAGCACACAAATCAGTGAATTTCACAGTTAGAATATTTTTGTTTAGTCAGCATCAACTAGAGAAGCAGAATGTTCTAGCATGCCCAAAGCTCCCACTGTTTTCTCTTAGTCACACCTCCCAAGAGGTGCTAATATGAATTCTAACCTCAGAGATTACTTGTGCATATTGTTAGATTTCATATAAATGGGATCATACAGTATGTGCTGCTATTGTGTGTCTGCATTCTTCTGCTCAATATTATGCTTGTGAGATTCATTCACATTGTTGCATTAATTTTAATTTTCTAGAGAGTTACCATTATGTTATGAATAAAATCCTTATTCTCCTTTACAAAATCCTTCACTGTACTATCCTGTATTAGTTCCCCTTTATTGTCTTCTATTTCAATAAACTCTTTGATATCAACTTTGTGTTATTCAGTGTTCTTGGCATTATGAGAATAAAAAATTTTGTTAAAATCTGTCTTTGGCTTAAGGAGTTTAACATTTAATAGAAGAAAACAAACAGAACTAACTCAAATGTCTTATAGAATTACAGAAGCCCTAAGTAGAAGTAGAAGAAACATATTGCAAGAATGCAAAAGTAAGATGTATTTATTTTGCCTCAGGAGACCAGAGAAAAATTTTCTATGAAATTTCCTTGATGGTTTAGAAGGATTCAGATAGCTAATGAAAGAATGTATATTGGGCACTGTTGGTTGAGGACATAGCATAAACAATGTCCTGTAAAACAAAATTGAAAAGAATCATCAAAAATAATTGTGATGAGATGCACTAGCTGATTCTGCTGGAAAAGTACCTTGGGTGTCTTGTCCCTCATGCTAGGAGATACTCAATTCCTCTTCCCGTTTCCTTTGCTCCTTTCTGAAAGTCCTACCTGCCCATTTCATTCCATTGTTTACCACTGCTAAACTTATTTGTTGGTTCTTCTTGGATTCTTCCCTATTCTTCTGATTGCCATTATTCAAACAAGACGATTATATCAATAAAAGAAAACAAAGGAAATCTCTCTAATTGTAAAATGGTCATTGATATTTTTCTAGACCATTTGACTTCCTACTCTTGACATTCTCTTAGCTCAATATTGAATGTACTATATCCTATATAGGATGCACTATTATACTTATATAAGGTATATATATATATATATATATATATATATATACGCACACACATATACTATACACTATCACACACACACATACATACACATTTACATGTGTATATATGTATGTGTGTGTATATATGTATTTCAGCTTTTTGAAGGTATAATTGATATACAAAGAATTGCACATACTTAATGTGTACAATTTGATGGGTTTGGACATACGCAAAGACCTGTGATATTATCACCAGGAGCAAATGAGAAGTTTTTCAATGTGTATAAAATTTCAGTTGCACTAGATTAATAAGTTCAAGAGATCTGCTGTACAACATAGTGTCTATAGCCAAGAATATGGTATTGGACACTTCAAAATTTGTTAAAGTAGATCTCATGTTAAGTGTTCTTGTTTTTGTTTTTAAGATTTTATTTATTGTCAGAGAGAAAGAAAGAGCACAAGTAGGGGGAGCGGCAGGTAGAGGGAGAAGCAGACTCCCTGCTGAGAAGGGAGCCCAACATGGGGCTCGATCCCAGGACCTGAGCTGAAGGCAGACACTTAACTGACTGAGCCACTCAGGTGCCCCTCATGTTAAGTGTTCCTAACATACATACATACACACACACATACATGGCATTATTACAAATTTTGTACAATAGAATTTTGTATCTCCAGTATATATTCATTTTTGTATGTTTTAAGTCATGTAATTTGATGCTTAATACATGTTTGGAAAATGTTCATATTAAGATTATGAAAAGGCTGGTTGTTAGCTAAAGTCTTCTTTTACATGTATTACAACAGTCCACATCTAACTATTACCTTAATTTTTCCTTCTATGGCTTAAAAGTCCATCATTACTAACAATCAGTTATTTTTTAAAAAATCATACATTATTTTTAATTATGATAGTAGTTGCTTCCTGCCAAGGATATAATTATTAGCAGCCCATGCCTTGGGTTCCACAGTCTATATGATGACACAGCTGCTCAAAGTAAGTGAAAGTATTATATGGCTCCAGTAGCTTCCTCCATAATGACATTAGTATTAATACGCTTGAAATTGCTTTTTTGGTGTGTCTTGGTGACATTTCTCCTGTGTATCTAGTGCATGATTTATCTTCAGGAAGGTATTCTATATCTAAAGCTAATTAAAATAACAATATATTGCTATTAGTATTTTAAAATATGATATGCTTTTGAATATTTTGCATGCATGAATTACTCGGACAAATATTTACTCAAATGAAAATACTAATCTAGTCTAACTCGACTGACTCTTTTTCCCTAAATTGATTGACAAAAAATGCATTGCTGATTTATTCAACAATACAAATTTATTTAGATCTGTTATATACTCAAAACAACACTATTAGCTAATGATACATTATGAAATAAAATATTGTCCCTTCCATTCATCAGAATATATTCTACCAAACTAAACAAAACCAGGATAAGCTTCCTCTCAGATCTTGTTTCTTATGAATTTATGGACTAATACATAACAGAGTGAGACCATTTGTTAAAATGAAAATCATAACACACTTCATTTGTTTTCTAACAATTTTCCTGCAATGCTTGATGGGGCCACTTACATTTCCTAGGAAAACCAGAAGTTTTATCAGTGCCACTGCAAACATATGGATGCAAAGAAAAAAAATGTATATATAACCAGTTTTGAATGAGTCATTCTCATAATCATACCAGTATATCACTCAATATTGGACTCTACCACCTTTGCCCAGAAAATTTTTGGAACATTAAGACAATCAATCCAATCCAATCAATTTTATCCATGGTAACCATTTTTGCGCTACATTATTGCCTCAGGATTTTTACTGAATGGGAGATATCCTAGAATCACAAAATTCAATAGATTGATATAAATATAATTTTGCTTTCACTTACGATTTTTTCTTGTGTGGTAAGACTGTATTTTGATCTTAAGAGTCTCCTTCACAAGGTTTTGTATCTGTTTCTCTTTAGTGAAAAATCAACACTCTATAGCACTAATCCACTTAAAATTACCTGAATAGCAAAGAAATTATGATGTCTACCACAGTTATTTCCTATCCCTATTTCAGATGAAAAACCCTAAATTTTCTTAGGTGAAAACAAATCCTGGATCTGAGATGCCTTCTAAATGTTTCTAAAGGAACCTTGAAATATTTGCATTTTTGAAATTTCAAGGATAGTCTAAGGGATTTACTGTTACTATAGAAATTTAGAATTTCAGGTTTATAAAGTAAAACATAATTTAAAGCTTGGGATCATTTTAGAAGATAAATTTTATACTGTACTGACCAAAAGGACTGTATTTACTGTGATTTTGTTTTTAACATTTGTATTTGAAACATCTCTGAATAAATGAATGATACTGTCAAAGTCCCTAGAGGGATTCTGTTTATGATCTGGTCCTGACTGATAACAGTAGTAATGAATAAGAAGCTATGGGAAAGTTCTAAACAACAGGAGCTTTTGGACTTATTGCAGCAATTTCTCTTCTTTGAAGAGTAGGTATTTGGCCAAGAAAAAGAAAAAATGAGGGATCCAAGTCAAAATCTAATAATGGCTCTTAAAAATGGGTTTAGTTCTCCTTAATATAAAAAAAAAAAGTTCAAGAGAGATAAAGAGACATTTCTCAAAAGAACATGCATAAATAATAAATACAAGTGTAATGAGATAACCAGAAAATATACTTATGATTCTCTTTTATTCATTTTCTTCTTTGAGACATTTTTTTCTAGTTAATCAGAGACAGATTATTTCCAGTATTATTGCAGCAAAATAGAAAAAGCCAAAAAGTCAATGTTGTTCAGAATTCTCCTTTGTTTTACATCTAAAATGAATCTGAAGGTAGCAGGGTATCAAGTTACCACTATATATTAAACTACAAAGAGAGTTATGAAAAACAATTAGCCAGTCCTAATACAGCAGGGTCATCTTGTTGGGGGGAGAGGGATGTGAGCATAATCTTGGACAAGATCTGATGGTGGGATAAGGAGAAGGTGACCCGGGAGGGCTGTGTGGGGAGAAGTGGGATCAATCAGAAGACTGCTGAGCAGCACTGACAGCCAGTGCCTGGAAGACATGAAAGCTGGGCCCAAGTGCACAGACCATGACTGCCAGTAATGGAAGAACTGAAGACACCTTAGTGGTAAAGTCAAAATGGTTGCTTATTTCATGTCTTCCCTTAATGTTAGCTTGCACTTCACCCACGGAGAACCCATCAGAAAGATTTGTCCCTTATTTAGAAACCATTTTGTGTTTATTAGATTCTCCACTTGTGAAAAAATCCTATGATATTTCTAAGCTCCAAAAATTATTGCCAAGTGTCCTTGACATCTCAATGGGCAATACTGTTGAGGAAGGGAACACTTACTTTAGTTTGGGGGGGAGGATTTGGAGAATATTATCACTTGAAAAAAGTAGAAATATTTGACCCAATTACTAATCAAATTAATGCAGATGAAAAAAGATATATATTTTTATACATCAAGTTGGCGAATGTTTGTTACCTAAAACTCAGGTTTTTCCAAAGACACAATAAACAGACATTTTACTATGTGACTGCCAAGGACATAAATTAGTTCAAACTCTTTGCAAGTTATTTGACAATTTACATCTAGAATCATAAAAATGGTCATATCTTTAATTAAGACATCACTGCCAGGAGCTTATCCTGGGAAACTAAGTGGGAATGTGCAGAAAAGTGCCTGTGCATTAAAGTATTATCAAGATATCATTAAGGCATTATTTATGATATCATAAAATTCAAAACTGCCTAAATACCAACAATGGGATATTCTTTAAGTAAATAATGCATCCATAGGACAGAAAAAATCGGAGGTAAACTGCATTATATCCACAGGATATTTTAAGTGAATTTTGTTCTATATAAATGAATATAAAGATGAATTCTACATAAATATGAGTGGAATAAAGTAAGATATACAACTCTATATGCAATAAGCAAATACACATACAAATTCACGAACACACACACACACTCACACACTCTGTCCTGGGTACCCAGAATTTTATAATAGATGAGAAATGTGTCCTTTCTAAGGTGGGAGAAGTTTTAGGATACTGTGAGCATAAATAATGCCACCTCACTTGCTGCTGGCTGAAGGTCCAGAGAAGTCTGCAACATTAACACAGGTCAATGGTGACGCAACTCCACATAATATGCTTAAAACTCTCCTGAATAGCTTCCTATCTTCTCTCAGTTCCTATACATATCCTTAGTTTTCCAGTGCTTGATCCAACTACTCAACAATCATCACCCCTAATATTTCACTTTTATGCCTTTACAGGACAGAATATGAAAGAGAGAGACTGTTTTCTAGGATACACCTAGAGTCAAGATAACGCTAAACACATCGGAATCTCCTTTTAGGGAAGTATTATAACATTTAAGAACACAATTAAAAGAAGAGGATTGGTTGATTACTTTTAAATTGATCCAATGGAGTTGTCATCCAAGTTTCTGTTCCCATATATAGGTTTTCAGACACCAAAAACAGCACATTTTTATTATGCTGCTTACATCTGAATATTCAATTATACCCTCAAATAACTTTTTTTAATCCTAATGCTTATTCTACTGAGGAAATTGTCCTTAGCTTTAAAAAATGATTTCTGTCGCACCTATGAGAAAAAAGTTTTATGAGAGAAGTTTTAATCTAGGTATGACAGATTCACTATAAATTTTTCAGTACTAATTGTTAGAGTTTACGGTACAGAACTTACCCATGTCAGACAAATACAACAATTTTACTTCCACTTCAAACAAAAATGCCACTCTTACTTGCAGAATATACAATTAAAAGAAAAAAGAAAGCAATGTCATAGAAATGTATTGTATAATAGTGAGAGCACATTGATAAAAGAGTAATATTGAAAAGAGAGTGCAATCCAAAAACCCCATCTATGAATGCTTCTTCCTTGAGAAATATCATTTCATCAGTAATCAATTTCTTAAGAGAAAAGATAAAAACTTAAATACATTAGCTTCCCACTTTTTTATTAAGCAAGATGAAAGCAAATAAATATGAATAATAATGGCATTGACTATGATATAATCAAGGCTTAGTAAGAAAAAGTAGAAGTTACTGTTCTGCCAAAATTTGGGGGCTTCTTTGACTTTGAGAAGCCAACCAACTGCTTTTACTATAGGCTGTTGTATTAACTAGGGCAATGTAAAACAAAAACAAAAACAAAAACAAAACAGTATACTTTAAACAATAAGGAAAATTGTTAGATCACATAACTGAGGTATTCTTTCATGGTAACATGTTTCTAAATTCAAATCCTACAGAAAAGATAAAAGCTTCTACCTCAACAATAGCTCCCTCAAAAGTTAGGAATTGAATTGCATTAGCCCTACTATGTCTGATGTAAGTCCAAGGGTAATAGATTATGGAATACATACTCTAGGAGTTGGAGTAGGTCTTTTCACTAAATCCAGGAAATATATGATACAACTGAAGGACTCAACCAGTCCAGTGTCCACCTACTTGTCACTGAAAGTCAATTTCAATTTTTAGAACTGACCAGGATTTCTTATCGTCCCTTGCTTAAGATTGTTTCCAAACCAAAAAGTAAAATTTTAATTCTAACTTAAGCAACATAAATATTTCCCCCATTCAATGAGACAGGATTGTGTGTGTTTTAAATAGAAGCCTGTCAGTCAGAGAGTGGACATATTCTGTCAGCTAAGTTCATGAGAGGGACTGAAGTGAAGTCTCAGCGTCAGCTTTAGCTCTACAGAGCATGTGACTTCTGTTCTACTGGGCATTATATTGAAAAACATAATATTCAAAGCCAAATCACCTGATTTCTAGTCTTAACTGTAAAACCTTCTAGGTTTCTTGACAATCTTTCTCTGATGTGGAAATTTCATCTATAAAATAGTTAATTCTAAGAGATTTCTGGAAACATCAAATGAAACAGTTATTCTAATGTGCTTTCTAAACTGTAAAGTCCTGTAAAGAAAAGAAAATTTTACTATGCACAAAGGTTAAGTATTATTGACATTATTATCATGTTACCAACCAGCAGAATCACTTTATAAGACGGGAATTACAAAAGTCATTTAATCATCAGTTTGACATTTTAAGATGTATTTAACTAAAACTTTGGTCCGATGTTTCTGAACCGCTTTTGATAAATACATCAATAAAAGGAGAAGCAACAAGTGAATGTGGCACTGATTCCAATCATGCACTTAAAAAAACTCTTGTCTTAACTTTATTACTTTTTCTTACTTCCTTTCTCATGCTCCATCTGCAAGTTACTAATCCAAGAACCATCTCCCTTGAGTATATATTTTTTTCCCACAGAGATAGTTTCTTAAACTGAAAAGATGTTAAAAGAAAGATTAGTGCCTAGTAGAGGATCTCTTCCTGAAGCAAAATGTGGACCCAATGGGAAAATCAGAAGAAAGAAAGAATAACTTGGAGATTTGAAACAAAGCAGGTTTTAGAGAGTATAGTCAGGAATACAGGACCTAGAAACCCCAAACCATCCCAGGAGAATTTTCATTATCAAGGATGAGCTTATTTCTAAAAGACTCCAACCTCTCCATGACTTTCCAAATTGGTTTCTAATTATATTAAATTTCCTAGAACGACAATTCTTTTGGAAGAAGAACATCCTGACCAACACAGAACTCCACTCATTTTTAGATATAATTGGTATTATGAAATACGTAATTTACTGTATGACAAATAGTAGAAGCTGGATTAATCAATCAATAATTATGAATTTGATGGCATGGACCAGTCTTCCCAGAAATGAATAAGCTAAAATTTTTGTGATAAATCTATATAGTTATTTTTATTTTTTTTTAATTTTTAGAAGATATTATTTATTTATTTGACAGAAAGAGAGAGCACAAGCAGGGGGAGGGGCAGGCAGAGGAAGAGAGAGAAGCAGGCTCCCGGAGGAGCAGGGAGCCAATGTGGGGCTCGATCCCAGGACCCTGGGGTCATGACTTGAGCCAAAGGCAGATGCTTAACTGAGCCACCCAGGTGCCCCGATAAATCTATATAGTTATAAGCAAGTCTGATATACAGAAAGACTAGTAACAGTATTGATTTTATCCTTTTTAAAAAGATTTATTTATTTGAAAGAGAGAGAGAGAAAGAGAGAGAGTGCAAGCAGGGGGGAAGGGTAGAGAGAGAGAGAGGAGAGAATCTCAATGAGATCAGGACCTGAGCTGAAATCAAGAGTCAGTTGCTTAACCAACTGAGTCACGCAAGTGCCCTAATTTTATCTTTTTTTTTTTAATTTATTTATTTGAGAGAGAGAATGAGAGAGAGCACATGAGAGGGGGGAGGGTCAGAGGGAGAAGCAGACTCCCTGCCGAGCAGGGAGCCCGATGCGGGACTCGATCCAGGGACTCCAGGATCATGACCTGAGCCGAAGGCAGTCGCCCAACCAACTGAGCCACCCAGGCGCCCTAATTTTATCTTTTTGACACAACACTTTTGCCAATGTTGCCCAAGTATTGATTTCTTTGTGTGTGTGTTCCTTCTCCTTGCTCATTTATTTTTATTTATTTTTTATTAACATATAATGTATTATTTGTTTCAGGGGTACAGGTCTGTGATTCATCAGTCTTACACAATTCACAGCACTCACCATGGTACATACTCTCCCCAGTGTCCATCATCCAGCCACCCCATCCCTCCCAAGTATTGATTTCTTATTGAAATTTTTCATGATTCTCTTCAGATGATGACTCATCTTTTAAAAAGTCATACTGTCTTTTAAAATGTGCTGTACTACTTAGTATTTTTATTCATTATTGGGAATAGTGTCTCAATTTGCCAACCAGATTTTAAGCTTCTAGAGGCTAGTTTCCAGGAGAAAGCCAACACTTTTTTTTATTACACATCTTCCAAGTATTAGGCTAAGTATTAGGTGCTGACATATACTAATTCTGTGTAATTGATGTGAGTATTTATACACATGTTGTCTAACTTCTAAAATTCAGTCAACAAGGGCACCTGGGTGGCTCAGTTGGTTAAGCGACTGCCTTCAGCTCAGGTCATGATCCTGGAGTCCCGGGATCGAGTCCCTCATGGGGCTCCCTGCTCAGGAGGGAGTCTGCTTCTCCCTCTGACCCTCCCCCCTCCCATGCTCTCTATCTCATTCTCTCTCTCAAATAAATAAATAAAATCTTTAAAAATAAATAAATAAAATAAAATTCAGTCAACAAAATGGAAGATAACTGGAAGGAAGGTGGAGATATCAGAGGTTGGTCTATGCTAAATCAAAATTTTAAATTAATAACCATCTTTTGCCTAGCACGTATTTTTAAATTTTTTAGATCTGACCTTATGACTCAAACTTTGTGTTTATCTTATGGAGATATTGTTTCATTTTCTCTTCTAGATGGTACCTGTAATTTTGGTTCTCAATAAATACTATTATAGTAATATAGAACAAAAGAATTGTAAAAATCGTCTATGTCCGAATCTTTTCTTCATTTCTAAAATTCAGCAGCATTTCTGGTAAGGTATTATTTTTCATTATAAAAATTTCACCATTTTCCTTACACTCTAAGAGGGTAGACTCTATTATGCTAGATCACATTAAAAATCTAGTGTCCATTTAAATCTGGCTTGAAGCAGGAAGATGTATAGCACAAGAAAAATGTGTAGAACAAAGAAACCATTATTTCTTGCCTTCAGTTATACTCTACAAATATCTGATTGTCTCAAGCTGCCTATTAATCTGGATCCCAAGGAAAAAAATTGCTTGGAGTAGGATTCCTTTTTGCTGACCTTTTAAAAAACATACTTTTTAGAGCAAATTTAGGTTCGCAGAAAAATTTAGTGGAAAATGGAGAGATTTCCTATTTACCCTGTCTCCACACATGCATCGCCTCCCCTATCATCAACATCCCCCACCAGAGTGTTGCATTTGTTATAAATTATGAACCTACATTAACATATCATCATCACCTACAGTCCAAAGTTTACAAAGGGTTCGTTGTATATTCTATGGGTTTGGGTAAATGAATAATGACATGTATCCATGACTATACTATCATCCAGAATAGTTTCACTGCCCTAAAAATCCTGTGTGCTTTGCCTATTCATCTATTCCTCTCCCCTAACTCTCGGCAACCACTGATCATTTTAATGTCTCCATAGTTTTGCCTTTTCTAGAATGTCATTTAGTTGGAATCATACTATGTAGCTTTTTCAGATTGATTTCTTTCACTTAATATGCATTTAAGGTTCCTTGATGTTTTGTCATGGCTTGATAGCTCATTTCCTTTTAGGGCTGAATGATATTCTATTGTCTGCGTTACCACAATATATTTATCCATTCACCTACTGAAGGACATCTTGGTTGCTTCCAAGTATTGGCAATTTTGAATAAAACTGCTATAAAGGGGTGCCTGGGTGACTTAGTCAGTCAAACATCTGTATTCAGCTCAGCTCATCATCTCGGGGTCCTGGGATTGAGCCCTGCGACAGGCTCCCTGGTCAGCAGGGAGTCTGCTTGTCCCTCTCCCTCTGCCCCTCCCACCATGTGTGCTCACACTCTTGCTCTCTCGCTTTCAAATAATAAATACAATTTTTAAAAATGCTATAAATATCCATGTGCAGGTTTTTGGTGAACATAGTTTTCTTTCTTTTCTTCTTAGAGAGAGAGAGAGAGTGCGGCGGGGAGGGGAAAGCAGCAGCATGGGGTCCAACGTGGGGCTTGATCCCACAACCCTGAGATCATGACCTGAGCCAAAATCAAAAGTCAGATGCTTAACTGATTGAGCCACCCAGGTGCCCCTGTGGACATAAGTTTTCAATTACTTTGAGTGACTACCAAGGGATATGATTACTAGATCATATGGCAAAAATTTTGTAACACCTTTTTAAATTTTTTTACTTATTTTTTTTAAGATATTATTTATTTATTTGACACAGAGAGAGAGAAAGAGAGAGTGCGCGTACAAGCCGGGGGAGCTGCAAGAAGAGGGAGAGGGAGAAGCAGGCTCCCAGCAGAGCAGGGAGCCCGATGCTAGATCCCAGGACCCTGGGATCATGACCTGAGCTGAAGGCAGATGCTTAACCAACTGAGCCACCCAGGAACCCCTATAAAGACTTTTTTTAGAAATATGAAATCACCGACCCTAAATTCTAGAACTCCATGTTTTATATGAGATTAGAGTAAAATAGCATGGTGTTGAACAAAAATCAAAGTCTCAGTTTTATGGAGAAAGTGAAAAATTATGTAAAATGGTTGGTGGCAATTCATTAGCAAAATCCCAGACTGGACAGCAAGTTTTAGCCCTAAAAACATAAATTTCATAAATTTTTAGGTTACTGCTAATTACGTGGCTGTCAATAGACTCTTTGAATTCAAAAGGAATTAGATTTTCTTATAATAAATTGTTCTTATTTAAGTACTCAGTTTAATTGAGTTCCTACTGTCAATGTTATTCCATTGTCTTAGTATAATATTGGATTCCAGCACCCTTTCTCACCCACCCTTAAATGTAAATGGCAGTTTTCTTGGCAGACATATTCATTATGCATACAGTTCAGGAGAGAAATTGTTAAAAAATATTTTCCTTATGAATAGAACAGTTTTGCTAAACCAGAATTTCCAAAATCAGGTCCTGGAGAGCAAGAGTTCTAGGCTAAGATAAATAAGGTTGTAGATTAATTTATATTACATTATTCCATCATTCTCAACGTATATTAGCATGTTAAAGGTTCTGAGAATGTTGCATCAATAACAAATATTTAAATTTCTCAAACTTACTTGTGCACAAAACCTGTTTTCACAATTAACACTAAATAACCCATAGATTAAGCTTTTAGAGACAGTGATCTATACATGTTAATTTATATTTTGCAGTTTGTAACTTAAATATGCTACATACTTTTATAATAACTCATTTATTAGGCATTGTTATAAAATATAGGCTGATCCATATCAATTAAATGTCAAGTTCATCTACTTATTCTTAAAAAACTTACTCAGTGACTCTGTGCATAGAGTGCTCTTTGCTATCCAGAGAATAAGTATCTGAAAAAGATGTTACTTGAAAGCTGAAAATGTAGAAAAGAAAATTACACAAATAAAATTTTGTTATGGTATGTAATAATTGATAAAATAGCTGTTTGCTATGATGGATTTTTTTCTGAAAATACTGTCCTTTTCTAAAAAATAATTTCATAAAGTTATACTTACAATAAATTTGAGCTTTGTTTTATTGCATAGGATTACAATGTTGAATTTAACTTAGTATAGTAATATTATATGTTCAAAAATCTTAAAAACATTTAAAACTGCTTGCACCGATATTTAATGTACCAGGTAGGTTCCTAGTTATTTGTATTCATTTGCTTCCTTCTGTCAACTTTCTCTGCTTTTTTGTTTCATTGGATCATTGTGCAGTCTCTGACCAATGCTTCCAGTTTGTCACCCACAGCAGAATTAATGATTGGAAGAGAAAATCAAATAGCCAAATTTAACCACTGAGCTAATCTATATCCATGTTTTTATTGAAGTATAACTGACATATATTACCCTATTAATTTCAGGTGTACACCATGGTGATTCAATATCTTTATATATCACTAAATCCCCAAAATAAGTCTGGTTACTATCTGTCACCATACAAAGTTACTATAATATTATTGAGTGAGTGGCAATTCATTAGCAACTATATTCCCTATGCTGTACATTACACTGTTATGACTTACTAATTACTGGAAGTTTGTGCCTCTTAGTCCCATTTGCCTATTTTCCCCAGCACCCCAACCCTTCCGCTCTCTGGTAACCAATAATCTCTTTGTTTTGTTTTGTTTTTTTGTTGTTTAGATTCTACACATTAGTGATATCATACAGTATTTATCTTTCTGTGTCTGACTTATTTCACCTAGCATAATACCCTCCAGGTTCACCCATGTTATCACAATGGTAAGATTTCATTCTTTTTTATGGCTGATATATATAATATCCATCTATGCTTTACATTTATATATATATAAATGTATATATATAATGTATATAAATGTATATATATAATATCCATCTACTCTTTACATTTATCTATCACACTAAGGTTGCTTCTATATCTTGGCTTTTATAAACAATACTGTAAATGAACATGGGGTGCATATATCTCTTTGGATTGGTGTTTTCATTTTCTTTGAATAAATACTTAGAAGTGGAATTGCTTGATCATATATGAGTTCTATTTTTAATTTTTGGAGGAAGCTCCATACTGTTTTTCAAAGTGACCATACCAAATTACATCCAAACCAACAGTGTACAATGGTTCCCTTTTCTCTAAGTCTTCACCAACACTTATAATTTTTGTGTTTTTTTGGGTAATAACCAATTTAACAGGTGTGAAGTGATATTTCACTGTGGTTTGATTTGCATTTCTCTGATGATTGGTGATGTTGAGCATCTTTTCATGTGTTATTGGCCATCTTTATGTCTTCTCTGAAAAACCTCTTTTGAAGTCTTCTGCCTGTTTATTAATCATTTTTCATATTAAGTTGTGTAAGTTCTTTATATATTTTGAGTATTTACCCCTTATCAAATATATGGTTTGCAAATATTTTCTCCCATTCAGTAGGTTGCCTTTTTGTTTTGTTGGTAGTTTCTTTTGCTGTGCAAAAGCCTTTTAGTTTGTTATAATCCCATTTGTTTATTTTGTCTTTTGTTGTCCTTGCCTGAGGAGATTGGTCCAAAAAAAATATTTCTAAGACTGATGTCAAAGAGCTTACTGCCTATGGTTTCTTCAAGGAGTTTTATGATTTCAGGTCCTACATTCAAGTCTTTAATCCATTTTGAATCTATTTTTGTATATGGTGTAATATAGTGAATGGTCCAATTTCATTCTTTTGCACGTAGCTACTCAGTTTTCCCAATACCATTTACTGAAAAGACTTTTCCCCATTGTATTTTCTTGCTTCCTTTGTCATAGATTAATTGATCATGTATGTGTGGGTTTTTTCTGGGCTCTCTATTCTATTCCATTGATCTACGTGTATATTTTCATGTCTGTACCATACTGTTTTGATTACTACAGCTTTGTAATATAGTTTGAAATTAGGGAGTGTGATACCTCTAGATTTGTTCTTCTTTCTCAAGATTGTTTCAGCTATTCAGGGTCTTTTGTGGTTCCATACGCATTTTAGGAATCTGTTCTAGTTCTGTGAAAAATGCCATTGGTATTTTGATAGGGACTGCTTTGAATCTATACACTGCTTTGAGTAACATGGAGATTTTTTAATAATATTAATTTTCCAATCCATGAGCATGGAATATCTTTCCATTTATTTGTGCCTTCTTCAATTTTTCTTCTTTATCTTTATTATAAAGAAGATCTGTTTTGATGAACATTATCAGCTTTTCCTTCCTCTCAGACTTAAGTACATGGGTTTGCTACAGTTATCTAACTCATTATTTTTTTTTAACCGCCAGGCACCCATGCAGATTCATGCCATTTAATTCATTTTTTAAATAGATTATCATAGATGGCCTTATCCACCTTCTTAAAATTCAATCAATTATGTATGTGATATATGAACACCTACTATCTACTTACCTTCAGGCTAGAGATACCAACATAGATGGTGAAACATAATCTACATACTCATCACCAGGAAGACAATATAAAATAGCCAGTAAATTAGAACAGAATCAATAAAATAAAGAGTAGAATACATACATACAAAATAAATTTTGTGGATTACACAAAATAAATTTTGTGGATTGTTAGGAAGAGGGGAGAGAGAATGCTGGCTGGTAAAATAATAAAAAGGACCAAACTGTCAAATCACCCTCAACAGAAATGATAGATCTTACATGTACTCAAGTTTATTAATGATTCAAGGCAGAAGCAATGGCAAGAATTAGGCCATGCAGGGCGCCTGGGTGGCTCAGTTGGTTAAGCGACTGCCTTCGGCTCAGGTCATGATCCTGGAGTCCCGGGATCGAGTCCCGCATCGGGCTCCCTGCTCGGCGGGGAGTCTGCTTCTCCCTCTGACCCTCCTCCCTCTCATGCTCTCTGTCTCTCATTCTCTCTGTCTCAAATAAATAAATAAAAAATCTTTAAAAAAAAAAAAAAGAATTAGGCCATGCATTCTTCCCCTAGAAAGATTTGACACTGTTAATATAATTCTCAAATGTAATTTCTCTTTCACATTTGGAAAAGTTCTTGTACAGATTTCAGATGTTATACATAAGCAATGCATGTGGATCATTGTTGGAAAAGAAGGACTCATTCAGTGATGGAACATCACTTTTTTATATCCTATAACTACATAATTTATGCGACATTTTCCAGTGGGTCATGCCTCAAAAATCTATTAACTGAATGCTCCTTTACATCAGAGACCAGGTATACACAAATAAAAACATTTTAAAGGTAAGAATTCTCCATTATATTTCTAAAGTAAATATTACACATTTTAATTTACAAGGAGATTTTCTTACAAAGAGATTTACCTGGGCCATCCCTTTCTTTCCCAAGTGTCCCTGAAAAGGGAGAAAATAGGTTACAGACCTGTAGTAAATCTGATATTACCAACTGACATTACTGGGTAGTTACTCACAGAAGAAAATGGTGGAACTTGGTTTGTCTCTTAAGTACGGCCAGTGTGACAAAACTCAAGCTGCATTTTCACCTCAAAACAATCATGTTCCCAATTGCTTTTCCCATCAATTAAAAAGTCCCACATATTGAAAGAGTCATTCTTCTCTGTTTTATCATCATACAGTATCATTTTAGCTGCTAATAAATAGAATAATGTAAAGAAACATAACATATAAAAAAAGCAACATCACAACCTCAGAATAAAACATGCAACACTGGTTTTGTAGTTTAGAGAGCTCATTCTTCATCCTAATAGAATGCATTTACAAACACAATCATATAAGAAATATATTTAAGTGTTTTCTCTTGTATTTTTTACAAGATGTCATACCTGAAATTTGAGAAGGTTTTCTGATAAATGTGAGGCAATTTTTGGTGTGCTATAAATATACTACATCAGCGGCCTACAAAAGTAAAGCTCCCAAGACTTGAATGATATTAAACAATTTGTCAGCTATTTATAATCAAATCAATATCACTCTTTTTGGAAGCACATCTTTGTCAATCAAATTTCTTTTTTCTTTTAAATATTTTATTTATTTATTTATTTGAGAGAGAGAATGAGATAGAGAATGAGAGCACAAGGGGGGGAGAGGGAAAGGGAGAAGCAGACTCCCCGCTGAGCAGGGGAGCCCGACGCGGGACTCGATCCCAGGACTCCAGGATCATGACCTGAGCCGAAGGCAGTCGCTTAACCAACTGAGCCACCCAGGCGCCCTGTAATCAAATTTCTTGAGGTGGCTTCCCTAATATTCATCAGTTCCTTATTGCTGACAACTTAAATATATAGGAATTATGAGTTAAAGGCCAAGCCATTTTGAAAATGTGTTAAGTCTATTACCAGTAAATCACAGATTACCTACTAGTAATAAAAACTCATCTAATTTGTTCATTTCTATTTCATGCCTCTGTATTACAGTGATATGGTAATTACCAAACAGTTTGCATTTGTCTTCTGGTTTTTGTTTGTTTTCTTCTTAGAACTCACTAATAAATGTATAGTTAATGAAAAAATCTGTTGAAATTCATCGACGGATGGTGTCATGTCAATTCAAAAACTGTAACTATAATTACATGAGATAGGTAAGTATACATTAAAAATCATTTAGGGAAAACATATGTATAAAAATTGTATTTTCAGATCAACTCTAAACATTAATTAGATTGTAGCACATTTAAATCCATCAAAACCTTTTCAAAGATTTTTGAAAGATCTTTAAAACAACTTACCTAATGATAATTGTGCTATCTTATCTGGGTATATTTCTTGAATAATCACATATATATTCATGCAGAGGCACAAAATTCTAAATTATTTTTATTTTATACAGAATAGATATTTTTGGAATTTAGGAAAATTATACAGATGGCAAACGAAAAAATATAAAACTTCATTACCAAATGATTAGCAGCTAGTTTGGGATATGCACACTCGTGGGATACATACACTGGGTTAGTTGAGAAAATTATTAAAATTTCTGTAAGTACTTGATTTCTTATTTTTCAGTTACTATCTTTTTATAATTTATAATTTATATAATACATTGATATACTAGTGGTGTAAGTGTGTAATTTATTAATAAATAAATAGAAATGCTTTGGGGATGAATGCTACTTAATGAAAAATATAAGTGATCAAAAATTTTATAGATACATGGGTGAAGGACATGGTTCCACAGTTTTGAAACAAATCAGTCCTATCAAGCATTTTTCATCTACATGTATTCTAGAGAATTGAAGAAAATTTCCATATAAAACCTACCTCATTGTTTGCCAGTGGGCCACTAGTTATCAGTCCTCAGTTCTTTCTGTAACTTTTTCTCTTGACTGTTTATTAAAGCAATTATAAACTATGTAAGGTGTAATTGATTAAGAGTTTGGTCAAAGAATATAATATTTATTGAAAATTTTGCTATATATATATATATATTTATATATACATATATATGAAGTTTAAATGATATCAAGTGAAATAATTAAAATGTAAAGTTTAATCTTTCACTTGAATTTTCCTAAACTTGATCTTAGCTAAAAAGATGAGAAGTAACGGAATTTTCCTAATTTAAGTCTAATATCATCTATGAAAAAATCATGAGCTTTGAAATAAAAAGGTACATAGCATTGTCATAGTTTAAGCTCAGTAAGTAATATATATGGAGAGAGAGAGAAAGAATTAGAAAGAGAGGATCAAAGTTTAGTGTTTTTAATATTTATGAGGCAGATGACAAAGAAACCTCAACTCTTAATGGTACTTATGTTCTATGTTATACCGAGTAGAGATATTCTAATAAAAAAAATGACATTCAGGATATGAATCTAATAGTACTTTATAAGATTAAAAGTTATGATGATTCTAATTTAAAAACTTTAAATTATGACATAGAGGGGGACAAATTACACATTCCTAAAGTTTAGTTATTACAATTCTCCATTTCCTGTGAAAACTAGGGATTGAGGTTGCTTATCTACTGCTAAACTTCAACCATCAAGTTGCAAGCCATCACAACTATGGTGAGCTAGAGGGTACTGATGGAAAAGAATGATGTTCCAGATACATTCTACCTTTTTAAATAACTAATAATATTGGTTGTAATATATTAATCACTTCTGATGTGACAGGCATTTTTCTCTGCATATCTCATGGCGCCCTCTTAGCAAATGAGAATAAAGCATTATCTCCATTATACAGATTAGGAAAGTAAGGCTTTGGAGGAGTTAACTTGCTTGTCCCAGTTCAGGTTTAAGGGGCTAGAGCAGAATTCAGAAGCATATGTAGATCTCTCTTGGTTTCTAGCTACCACACTCTAGGACTTTGAGTTCCTATCTTGTTTCTTACTCTGGTGAGAAAGTCAAACAAAATATAAAGCTTAAGAGCCAACTGTAAAGCCAACTGTAGGGAACCCTAGGTCTCCTTTTCCTTTGGCACCCAGCTTGACCATTATCATTCCTACTTTATGGGGCATCTTCTAAAAACATGGTATTTTAAAGCATTCTTAAAAATGAAGAAAAGCTGATAACTAGAAATAAAGAAACACTTCAGTTGTGCCACCAAAACTCTGCTTTCCACTGTTGGCATAATTGTACGATTCCTGTGTCCTCAATTTAAACTTGAAGTTCTCCAATGTATCTTACAGATAGAAAGGAATGTGAGAGAAATTCTTTGACCATCTGCAATAGTCCGGTCTTAGAATAAAACCTCCTAGAGAGTAAAATCCAAGTCTGTGGAGATCAGTTACCTGTGTGGTTCTTCTTGGAACTACCCACAACATTGAGAGCTTGTGCCAATTTTTCCTACTCACTGGAGAATTTGTGTCTAGAACAAGGACCATGCTGTTAGCATATTTTGTGTAAGTTAACAACAATGGCACTTAATTATACACCAGAAAGGATTTCATTCTTAATATCATGTTCATGATGATGATGTTGTGTGAAATTTATCTTGACATTGTTAGTTCTGTTACACAGAGAAGCCCATAATTGATAGATTTATATTTAGAATATAATACCTATGAATAACTTTAAATTAACAGCCTAGAAATTCTGGATCCTTCCTCTTTGCGACCCAAGGGAAGCAAACGCAGTGGTGGCATAGATTCCCTACTCAATGTGCTTTAACCCTAACCAGCACATAATACCTTGTTTAGTTTCTGTGTCCAACGGTCATTTGTCTCCTAGCTGCGACTGCCAAAAGACTTGCCAATTAGTGTCAATTGTAGAGGGAGATTGGGAATGTGGGCATCTAACCAGGAAGAAAAGAACTAACATCATTAACACATTTTGTATGGAAATAAGAGCAACACAGAAGTTGTCATTAATAAATTTATCCTAAAACATAATCTTATATTTCCTAGTCCTCAAAAAAATTCAAACTCCATCAATTAATTTCATCACAATGAAAGTAAGGTATGTCTTCTTTGGAAAAATGTCTCCTTTAGGATTTTGATGGACTCCTGTCTCACATTTAGGTCTTTCAACCATTTTGAGTCTATTTTTGTGTGTGGTGTAAGGAAATGTAATGTATGGTGATTAACATAACATAATAATAATTAAAAAAAAGAAAACCACTTAGATAAAAAAAAGAAAGTAAGGTATGATCACGTGATATCCTATAAATCTATTATCTAATCTATAATATAGACATTACTATTATTTGCTATTTCCCAAATTATCTCATGCATCTTGATGACAACTGTCTAGAGAAAATCAGCAACCAGAAGACTGACTGCCTTCTGACTGTGTTTTTTCATAGTGTCTTCTTTACATGATATCAAAATTGCAGTGGGGGGATTCAAAATAAGTATACAGGAAGAAAACACTTTCACACTTAATCTAGAGGGAGGTAACTCTTTCCCAAGGGATCTGCAAATAATTTATAGTTAAACATTTTCCTTTGATCTCTATATCTCTATATCACTTTTTCTACTTGGAATTAATTTGATTAAGTGCACACCAAGAGGGAATCACAAAAAAAAAAAAAAATGGTTTTTTTGGGCGGACAGCCAGGAACACAGCAGCAGGACCTTTTTTTTTTTTAATTGATTGAGCCACTAGTGATACACATAATTGACTTAAAAATTAGAGATGGCCTCTGAAGGCACTGAGAATCTCCAATAGAGAATATGGCCCATGGATGGGCTTGTGCTTTTTTACCATTATATAACCAGAAAATCCTCATTTAGAAAAGTCTTAACAAAAACTCAGATCTTCTGTGCATCAAAGAGGGCACACAAAACACTGAATCATGATTTTCTCTGTATATACAATTTTAAATATCATTTAAATGTCAACATACTGATGAACACATCATTGTCTCATTAGCTCAAAGCAGAGGCTTCTTAAAATAAAGATAATCATATATGCAAAAGGAATTCCGATCCTACTTTTTTGCTGCTTGGATCTCTCAAGTTCTCACACCCATTTATAACAGGTACTTTTTAACTCCAAGTATATTCTATTTTCTGAACCATCTTTTTATATTATTCTCTATGTGTCTTCCTACCAATCTCTATAAAACTTCATTGAAGGAACCTAGGTGGCTCAGTCGTTTGTGTGTCTGCCTTCAGCTCAGCTCATAAACCCGGGGTCCTGGGATTGAGCCCGGGTTGGGCTCTCTGCTTAGCAGGGAGCCTGCTTCTCCCTCTCCTCCCTACTTGTGCTCTCTGTTGCTGTCTCTCTCTCTCCCTCTAAAAAATAAAATCTTTAAAAACAAAAAACAAAAAAAACTTCATCGAATACATGATATATAGTTGCATAGAGAAAATATAGGAGGCAAATAGAAAGTTCTAAATAACACCAAATACATAAAATTTAGAAAAAATGAAAGCTGATGCTGTATTTTAGGTTCATACCTTTAAATGTGATTGAAAAAAGACGAGAGTTAAGTCACTTGAACAAATGTGCTACCATGTGCTGATATGTATTGAAGCCTTAATGTCAGTTAAATATAATTTTGATATTTAATTTCTTTAGTCTTGGGAGATTGGGAATAAGGCTAAAAATGCATGGTATTTACTTAAAAGATAAGGTTTTGTAAAGCCATCTCAGTACTTCTGGAAAATCAAGATTCTTTCTTAAAATAAACCTCACTCAGTATACTCCTGGGGCTGAGCATACCACAGACTTATTTACAATGTGTGAAAACAGTTAAGAAGACCCGAGAAGGTTAAACATGAAGAAAACCTTTGGGAAGCTTGGATTAGGCTGCATTACCAAAGAAGAGATGCCTGTTTCATAATGACCTTCTTGGAGATAAGTAAATCCAATCAGTTGTTTAATTGTTAATTTTTACCTGACTGTATTAATATGGTCATGAATGAAGTTCTTTGGTACCCCAGGACAGGCAAAGCCTGCTTACCCACCATTTGAAGAGCCCTAGCAAATCTGCTTGGTCTGAAAGTTGCTGGTTTAAGATATTTATTGTAATTCTTCAACTTGGGAGCTCAGAAAACTACAGGATGAAAATTTTATTTCTAGCATAGCTATGAATAGTCTATAATCAGCTATCAGTGCCTTCATCTTAGAGATGAGCATCGGAGACCCAGAGAGTTTAGTATCTTGCTTAGAGACACATAGAAAATCACAGACCTAGGATTAGAACCCAAATCAGTATCTTTAAAAAACTTTTTTGTTGTTTTCTACCATACTATAACAGTATTGTCAATCCATTCCTTTAATAATACAATTACACGGCAACTGCCATGTGGAAGGCACCATTCTAATCAACAAAGATGATTTAGTTAAGAAAGTCCTATTTTCATGAAACTCACATTTTTTTTTTTCCTCTTGTACTGACTAATGTCCACAGTATTAGTAACTTCATTAACACACTTCCGGCAGGTTCTCCAATATATTATTGCTCACACTGACCACCTTGTCTCCCAGGCTTATGTAGGTAAATGGCGACTCTTTACAAAAAAATTCATTGCACACACAGTGATAGTCACATGTAGCTAGTCATATTTTTACACAAAATAAGGAAGGGTGTGTGAATTCTTGGTGGAAGAAATTCTAATTGCATGCTTTGCCACTACTTTCACCAAGATTCTGATGCAACTCCTGGGGGAATGCTTTGTCTTCCTACACTTAAGAATAATTGCTATAGTAAACCACTGTTACTAATGGAAGAGTGTCATGTCACAAGGATATATTAGGGAAGAGAAAAATAAGAGCATTACCACATGAAACAATTAACTTCAGAGCACTGAATTTTTAATTTCTACAAGTCTACCTGGATTTGCTTCTTCTGCATGGTTGAAGTTATAAACCCTCAGAGAAGCACCATATTTCCAGAAAAACAAACCAAATTTTGAGAGTAAGATCCAGATAATGCTAAACCAAGAAATTCAAATATATATATATATACATATACACACACACATATATATTTATATTTATTTATATACATAGTATTTCTATTATATATATTTATATAGTAGGTATTTATATCATATATATAGTAGATATTTATATTATATATATTATGTATATATTTATATAGTAGGTATTTGTATTTTATATATATATATATATATATATATATATAATGATCTTATTTTTCCATCAAAATCTCTCTGATTAGGAAGATCTAATATTTTGGTAATACACTTAGTGAGACACACTGTAGGGCAATAAGAACTCTCATACTCTCTTAGTGGGAATATATACCAATACCTATGTTGGTAATACTTACCAAAATTTCAAGTATATATACATTTCTAACCAGAAATTTCATTTCTAGGTACTTATCGTACAGAAAAACTCACACACAAGTGAAATTATATCTGTACAGTTTTACTGATGGTAGCAGTGTTTGCTGAAGCCAAAGAATTGAAACAATCCAGAAATCCAAAAAGAGAACACTAATTTTATAAATACACACATCCATCAATATAACAGAATATTATGTAGTCATAAAAATTGAAAAAGCTTTCTGTGGGAAAATGCCCAAGACAGGGACACCTGGGTGGCTCAGGTATGATCCCAGGGTCCTGGGATCGAGCCCCACATCAGGCTCCCTGCTCATCGGGGAGCCTGCTTCTCCCTCCACCTGCTGCTCTCCCTGCTTGTGTTCTCTCTCTCTCTGACAAATAATTAAATCTTAAAAAAAAAAAAATGCCCAAGATATATTGTTCAGTGAAAACAAAGAAAGGGGTAGAAGGTATTAGAAGGATGTTTGAAGTGCTTTATTATTGAGATAAAGAGATGAAAATAACTTGATACATATTTGCTCATAGATGAACCTTCAAAGAATTTCCAGTAAACCAACTCCAATGGTTAAATTGAGAAAAGGCAGATAACAAGATACACAGGGAAAAGACTGGAAGAGAGAACTTCACTTATATACTTATTTATCATTTCAGATATTTGAACCATACATTTGTTTAATATTATAAAAATATTAATATAAAGAACATATCAACTGATAAAACAATCAAAAAACAGCTATTGTTCTCAAACGTTATGTGTTTGTTTTTTTTAATTTGGCCATTGGGAGACAGTGAAATCAATATTTTAAATATTTTCTGTCTTCTGTATGTGGGTGTCATAAACACTATTTGCATCTACAATTATGTTATAGAAATCAGTGTGATGGTAAGTTCTGCAATTCATTATTATAGCCTCTAAAGACTACTATTGCAACTAACACTGAGTGGTATTTTGGAATAAAACTGAGTGGTCATTATAATCATTGGACTGACATTATATCAAATTTATATCATGGATTCGTCCCAAGATAAAATTTAAAAGTCTAGTGTTGAAAATACAGTGCTAATGTGCTTTCTTAAATAATTCTAAATTATACTCAGTTTCACTGAAATAGCTTATCTTAAAATCTATAGTTTTATTTGCCAAGGAAGAAATTATTTTGTTTAGAAAATCCAGACTAGTGTATAAACCATAGAGCCATAAACTCTATAAAATTAAGGGTACAGAGCATTTTATTTAGAATGCAAATGGGGGGGGGACGGCTATATATGCTTTACAGACTTTTAAATTGATAGCACAAGAGCTTAGTTTCATGGAACAATAATACAATGAATTTCAGGTTCTAATTTTGTGGGTATAAAAAGTACCACTTCTGATAAGAACATCTGACTCGAGTGTCTCTGAAAACTAGTTCCACAGATTTCCAGTGCTCTTCAGAACATGGGAACTGATTGTGATTAATCAGGGAAAAGCCCTTCTCTAATAAGGCTCTGTCCAGTCCAATTGCTGAACATGACAGTCTTGAGACTTACATCACCAAATGGTCTACTAGAGATGGAAGGTTGAAAGATTGGCTGAATTAAATAGCTCACCTCAGATGACCTTAGAAATGGACATTTTGCCAGAAGGTGAAGAAAAATTCATGCATTACTGATTTTTTAATATTATATATGTATTTTGAAAGAAAAACATTATAGGACATTTTTTTTATCCTGAATACTTCCAGGTATTATTATCCTGCTAAACGCTGCAATCACTCAGGTGACAGCCTGTGGTGTGCATCCATCCCTTCACTCCTGATTACAGATAACATTTATAGCATGAGGATGAGGGAGGGAAGTGAGAGCCTGAACACGGAGAAAAGTCATCAGGAATCACAAGAGAATAGAAGCTCATTTTTATGATTTTGCCATCTCCCAGTCAAGTGCTTGCTGCAGACATTTATTATTATTACAATGTGGGCTTCTAAGACAAGTGAGTCATTTCTCAGAGTGTGTTATCTTCCAACATAATTAATAGCCAGAAGATTTTGTACAGGGATTTTTTTCCAACTCAGTAGCAAAAGGTCCTTAAATTGGTGCATAGAGTTATGTATGACTCAATCATCACACAAAAGACGGTTCTTTTGCACACATATATGTCACTAGTCTCACCAAAAGAGAGAGTCCTCCATTAAAATGTATATATACATATATATGTATATGTGTGTGTGTGTATGCTTACATGTATGTGTAAAGAACTTTTCACCAATCATATGAAGGCAGAGTTTATGGAAATCTCAATTTGGTGGTATAGACAAACCATACCTTTAGCATTATTTTGCTACATAGATAAAGCAATGTAGGTTAAAGGGATTTTTTTAATCTATCAAAAGTAAGAGTTTATGAGCCATTGTACTTTCACCTCATTAAAAGTTTTAAGCATACATAAAAGTACATAAAATAATGATAAGCAGAAAGAAGAAAATTAAAATCACTCATAATTTCAGTACTCAATAACCACTACAGATGTTGATGTACATCCTTCATTTGTATCTTCTTGCGTTGCTACATCATGATATATTTACTCAATCTTGTCTGGTTGAATATTTGACTATTGTCCAACATTTGCTAATGAACAACCCTGGGGTGAAAATCATTTTAGCTAAACTTTTACATAATCCCATTGATTATTTCCTGAGAAAATATTCCTAGAAATATAATAGTATAATTTAAGACTTTTAATATGTATTACCTTATTTCCAAAACTTTGTACCAACTTATACTCCCACCATGATTATCAGTTAGCATTTGCTTTCATAAATCTGAAAACAGATTACTGGCTTGCTGAAAATCTTTTCCAAAATAAATATTTAAAAATTGTATTACAAATATATAAAAATTATAATACACGTCTGAACATGCATTTCCTTTATTACAAAAATGACAGTTTATAATAACCTGCTGATTTTGAGATACTTGTTGATTTTGGATGCTTTGCACATTTTATTGGTTCCTATTATTTTATTTGTAAGAACACGTATATGTTAAATTTACTAAATTGTTTTTTATTTTTACTAAGTAACTTTTAACACTTATTCATTAGTCTTTAAAATTTTTGTTTAATATTTTGCTAATATATACAAAGTTTCTATGTTCATCTATAAAATCTATCATTCTGACAGCAATCAACCTGAAGAAAATACCAATAGACAAAACTGGCCAATATGAGTATCAAAATAATTAAGTAATGGATTATAACCCCTAGTACAAAATAAGTCTCCATGAGTCCAAACTGATATAAATAAATAACTGAATAAATAACTAAATGGAGAAAATATACAGCTCTTCCTTACAACAGAATTTCCAATTAAAAAATATAGAAGGAATAACAGAAATAGAAAATCACTGCTTGGAGGGACCCGTGAGGCGATGGGCTCCACCCTCAGCAGGGAGTCTGAGATTCTGTCTCTCCCTCCCCCTCTGCCCCTCCTCCCGCTCTCTCTCTCTCTCTTTCTCAAATAAATTGATAAATCTTTTAAAAAAAGAAAATAACTATTTGGAGTATTAATAAAACAGTAAAACTTTCTAGGTAAGACCCATCTATGGATACTAAAACTAGTAGACAATAGTATAAAGAGAAACAAGTTATTTTTCAATGTTTCAAAGTACCTCCCCCCAAGATGCTTATTAATTAAAAAGGGAAATATAGTAAACCTATAGTCGATGAGACTGGTATACCTCACTTTAACCAGATTTCAAAGTAATAATCACCACTGATGAAGCTCTTTGGTATCATGCACCCGTGGTAGGATGCACTGAAAACACATCATTTCTGAAATATTCTTGCCAAAAACACATAATTTCAATCTAACCATGAGAAAATACGATAAACCAAATTGAGGGAGATTCTACAAAATATCTAGCCAGTACTCTTCAAAAGTGCCAAGATCATGAAAACGAAAGAAAGGCTGGAGATCTATTCCAGATTGGGGAGGTTAACAAGACATAATTAAACACAAGGTGAAGTACCTGGATTGAATCCTGAATCAGAAAAGGGGCATTTGTGGAACTGGAAAGATTTGAATGAAGTAAATGTGTCACTAGTATTATGTCAATGTTAATTTCCTAGTTTTGATGTTGTATTTACCTAAGATGTTATCATTTGAGGAAGCTAATTGATGGGAATGTACAAATACAATGTACTACTTTTGAAACTTGTCCGTAGCCTAAAAATTACCTCAAAATAAAAAAAAGTTTTAAAAAAGATCTAATAATGAGTTCCCTAGAGCTCTTTGTGTTAAGTATCATTCACAGTATCATCCTCTCTATAAGGTTACATAAGACATTATTCACGTTATGTAAAATAAATTTTGGTTTTAGTATTTCACAATAAAAAATTTAATTGACCTGGGATTTATTTTGGTTCAAATATAGAATAAGAATATTTATTACTCAAAATTTTAATTAGTTGCCTTAATACCATTTATTGATTAATCTCAATGCCATTTATTGATTAATCAACTCTTTTTACTTATTTGAACTGCCATTCTCATCTTATGCTAATAATTATTAAATGTCATTGGGGTTGCTCACTCACTTTCACCTTTATCTCATTGATCTCACTGTTCTTGTGCCAGTTCTTAATGCCATTATTGTTGTGAATTTGTAAGTTATGCTATGTGGCAAATCAACTATCTCTTCATTAGGTTTTAAAAATTATTTCAAAATTGGTTATTTCTATAGGTATTTTCTTTTATTATAGTAAATGAAAAAATTATTAGATTCTCAAAAAGATGTAGTAGGATTGTAATTGAATTGCATTATACTATTATATAATCTCATGTTTATAAATGTTCATTCATTTATTCATTCATGCCTCCTTTAAGAAGTATTAATTGAGGGCGCCTGGGTGGCTCAGTTGGTTAAGTGACTGCCTTCGGCTCAGGTCATGATCCTGGAATCCCGGGATCGAGTCCCGCATCGGGCTCCCTGCTCGGCAGGGAGTCTGCTTCTCCCTCTGACCCTCCTCCCTCTCATGCTCTCTGTCTCTCATTCTCTCTCTTTCAAATAAATAAATAAAATCTTTAAAAAAAAAAGAAGTATTAATTGAGTGAAAGATTCCATTTGCACAAAGTGACTAAAAAATTTATTTGAGCTCTGGTTGGGGAGAAAAGTAAACTGTACTATGTCTCATGAGCGTTTAGAAAGAAACTAAATTTGAAAGAAAAGAATTTTTTTAAATGTTCTGTGATTCTTCAGGGGCTTCTGAGTATAATTTATGAAAACTTCTGTAGGGACATACTGTCAAACTGAATACACAGAATTCCTACAAACAAAGAAACTCCTCTAAAGATGGTTTTAGAAACTATAGTTAGAGACCACAAAGGCAAAGTCAGCAAGAGCACCTTCTTTCTCTTCTCTTTCCTAAACTCTGATGACATGAATCTTAGATCTTTGGTCATAGTACCACAGGTCCCTGAATCTCTAACCTATTTTTATTCAATCTATTTCCTCTATATTGTTCACATGTGCAATTTTCATTTTTCTATCTACCAGTTCAGAGGATCCTTTCCTCTCCCTTTTTCATTATGTTGCTGAGCCCATCCTTTGAGTTTTTCATTTCAGTTACTGTAATTGTCAGTTCTAAATCATCAGTTGGCTCCTTATCATATCTTCCATGTCTTTGCTAAAATACCCACTTCTTTGTTGAGCCTTTTAATTTTTTTCATTTAAGTGTTCTTGTAATTGCTCATTCAATCTTTTTTTTTTTTTTTTTGGCTGTTTAAAATCTTTGTCAGATAATCTTAACTTCTCAATTATCTCAGGGTTGGCATCTTACTAATTTTCCTTTTTTCAGTTTGAGATCTTCCCTGTTCTTAGTATGACAAGAGAGATCTTCAATTGAAATATAGACATTTTGGGTATTGTATCATTTAACTCTGGGTCTTATTTAAACCATCTATTCTAGCTGGCTTCTTTTGATGTTTAGGCAGTGAAAGAGAAAGGATATTGCCTTATTACTCCTAGGTGGGGCTAAAAGTCTGGGTATCTCAATTGGTCTTCACTGATACCCAAGGTGTGAGAGCTCCTTGTAAATGCTGGTCATGAGGGAGAGTTACTAGCTTCTCATTAAACCTCCAGTGATCCTTTCCTGGCTAGATGGGAGGAGTAAAGCACCTCAGTACCCTCCCCACATGGTTTCTACTGACACTATTTGGGGGTGGGAGTATGGGGGGCACTGGGGCAAGTGGTAAAAGTCCTGACTCTCCACTAGGTCTTCTCTGGCACCACTTTAGTGGTGGGGAGGATGGCAACTCATTACTTCCAAGTGGGAGTAGAAGTCCAACTTCCACACATAGTATCCATTCATACCATGCGGAACATGTGGGAGAGAGACAGAAGTGGGACTTACCCTTTGATGGAGATAAAAGTCCCACCTCCCTATCTTTCCTACTTTGCCTTCTCTAACACGATCCCAGTGGGGGACTTTGTAGTTCCTTGTTACAGCCTAGAGAGAGAGTAGAAGACCACACTCCCCACTTGGCATTTGTTGGCATGAGGGTAGAGGAAGGACAAGAGTTTTTCTATGATGCTTACATGGAGAAGTTATTGTCCAAAAGTTTTTTATTTTGATAGGCAACTTCTTCCTGGTCCTTTAGCTAGAGATAGCAGAATTTTGCTGTACTTTTTGTCTGCACTTACCGGCGTTTCTGGATGACTGGCTCCTTCATCTCCAAGTCTGACTTGTTGCTCCTTGGGTCCCAAGTTCCCTAGCTAGTTTTTCTTCTCTATACTTTTCAGAGTCTTCTTTTGTTTGTTTCATATATAATGCCAAGATTTTTGGTTGTACTTAGCAAGAGGAATATGAAAAATGTACATCTATTCCATTTTCTCAGATCTGGAAGTTGACAATTCATTTTTAAAATATTGAAAAAATATTGGGAGCCTGGGTGGCTCAGTTGGTTAAGCAACTGCCTTCGGCTCAGGTCATGATCCTGGAGTCCCTGGATCGAGTCCCCCATCGGGCTCCCTGCTCAGCGGGAAGTCTGCTTCTCCCTCTGACCCTCTTCCCTCTCATCCTCTCTCTCATTCTCTCTCTCAAATAAATAAAATCTTAAAAAAAAAATATTGAAAAAATATTTTAAGAAGGAGGGTTGTGACTTAAATTTGCAAAAATTTATAAAAACTTTGAGTTCCATGATACATTCAAAATAACTGGAACAGGAGCATTTCAACCTCTGGAGCTTCAAGTTCTCTATTCCCCAGTAAGAAGTGGGGAGAAATAAAAAATAAAATTAGTTTCAATGTGTTGCATTAATTATTCCACTTATTGTTTATTATCTTACTTTGTCAGTTTATGTGCTTCTGAACCAAAGAAGACAATAACCTAATTAAACCTGCCTCTAAACACTAAAAAAAAAAAAAAATCTCAGAAGTCTAGACAAAAATTTGAGGTGAAATTAAATTTTAACTTAGTTATAAAAAGGTATCTGAGTAAATCAGTATAAAGTATATATATACTTATTTTTGTGATTCACTCAGGGGGGAAAAAGTTGTATGTGTTGGTAGTCTCAGATCCCCAAAAACTTAAACAACTATAAACAGAACTTTAATTTCAGGAGTATTTTCTAACCATCTTTCCCAAATTACCAAATTAAATTATTCTCTCCCCCTTCACTTCTGTTCCCTTCCCTTTCTTTTCTTCTTTTCTTTCTTTTTTTGGTAAGACTTTCTGTTCTTTATCACTACCTACCAGTTAGGATTATCTTCTGGATACTGGTATATCATACCAAAAAGCATCAGTGAGCACTAGCTCATGTCCAGAAAACAAATTTACAGCAGACAAAATTCAAAAGAAAAATCTGTGAACTAAATATGACATTCAAGGAAAAAAAGATAATATTCTTAACCATACAGGTTCTGAAGTATCTGCTATCAACTCTTTGCTTTATGAACCCTTTAACTTTCTATGTGGGAAAAAAAGATATGGTAGCAAAGTTTTTTTTTTTTTTACTGGGTTTTCACACCTGATCCCCTACCCTGTTTTGGTCTTGGTGAGGTATAGTGAAAAACTGATATAAACATGCTGTTTCTAGCTAATTTTTGTTACCTACAGACTATAGGGAATATGTATCAAATCAACACATTGCATACTTTAATTTACACAATGTTACATCTATTATATCCCAATTAAAACAGAATTAGGGAATAATAAATAATAATAAAATGTAGTTTTCTTTGTCTTATTTTTTCTTAAATGTTTAATATGTAATGTTTAAAAACATCCTAACCAACCATAGTTTCACATACTGTGGCTTGTTTATCAACTCTTGTTTATTTTATGCTCTGGTTATATTGAATCTTTCTATTGAATTGGAATGGTCTTCAAAAATATTCCAAAAGATTGAAGTCTTCCTCTAGCTACATAATGCGTAAGTTCAATTTTAAGTGCAGAATATAATACTTGCACATAAATATCTGAAATCTTGTCACTGTTTGTGGTATCCTACCAATTTGTTTCAAACTGTGCTGGGAATACTAAGCAACACAACCCCTTCTGACAACAAAGGTGCTATTAAGGTCTGTTGCATCAATAATGGGTGGATGTAAACTCCCTAAATAATCATAGATTGGATATTGTGTAGCAGTTTCAAAAGCACAATTACAGCCCATTGTGTCAGTAATGTGTGCATTTAGGCCTCTTAATAGTACATATTGGCATAATGACTGTGAGATAGTGGAACTAGTTACCATAGGGTAGATTCTCATTTCCTGGATATATTTTAGGAGCGGAAATAACTATCTGTTTATAATTATTTAGGTTCATTCTTACTGGAGTCAGGGGGCTGGAAAATGTTGCCTCTAGTGGGCTCTTCTGGCCATGTGTCTTTAGGAAAAAAATTGCTAAACTGTTACTCAAGTTTTTCTCAACCTTGCTTCAGAGATGCAGAGCTCAATTTAGGATACCCATGTGTCACATCTGTCTCAATTCAACTCCCACTCTGAAATGTGCAAAATCTATGCATGCGTTAGGTCTCCCTAACTGAGACTGCCATCCCCTCATTTGCAAGCCCACTATTTCTGACAACAGAAAAAAATTATTATAATAAAAAATGGAGATTAAGCATCTTCTGCTTAACATCAGTAATCTATTCCTAATCTCATCCTGAAAAGTCAAACGATCTGCATTAAAATGCTTACCTGGAGCCTACTTTCCAGCCTTTTTTTAACGTGAAAAATTATAACATATTATGACACATCAAACCAAAGACCAATTTCCTAAAATGTAACTAAAATACAGCAATATTCTTACATGTAAACAACAGAACTATCATGCTAAGATGCTAAATGCCTAAGACACCATTTTCTGATCACAGTGTATTTTTTAACAAGCACTTTCCTCCAGTGCAGTTAAGTAGCCTGTGCAGTCCACATGCCATTACATCAACACTGCATTTAGGATAAAGTGTAGCAAAACCATCATATAGCAATAAATACACTGATTAGAGAAATACAAATAAAAATTGATAGTAAACAGAAGGCAATTTTCAAAAATGAAGTCATTCTTATATCCCCCACGGGGTAGAAAATAAAGCTTGAAGAAAGCCGAAAAGGAGGAGCAGAGAGCATTGCAACAGTCTCTTCCTGGTTGCAAACCAGGTCCTGGATGCGGCCAAGGACCTGGGTGGTGGAGGGGTAATTTCAGGCACACCATGAGATTCAGAGGAGCTGGCAGAGATCCCCTGTCATTATAGTGCTGTTTTAGGCACTCTTGAACAGGAAATCAGAATTAAGTATTTGTGGTTAGGTGTTTCATGCTTTAGGGTAAAAGAATTACAAAACTCATCTTTGCTCATACTTTGCTTAATTTCAACTTTTTAAAAATAAGTATGTTGGAAGAATCCAGCCGGTCTCAGGTCTCAGTGAAAGGAAATATTATAACTGCACCTGCACATCTTTGCTGATGGCATTCACTCTCTTTTCTAAGCATCTAAGCATATTCTGATAATGAGAACTTTAAGAATTCTTTGATAATAACTTTTCTCACACATCATGTATTATGTTTTGGATTCTTAAATAAAAGTCAACCCTACGTTAATATTTGCAAAGCTAAACCAAAATAAAATCATATATTCTATGACACTAAAGCTTCTAAAACCAAGAGGAGGTTTATTGAGAAAATGTTAGTGCAGAGACAATTTTGCAGGTATGTCTATAAAAAGAGCCAAACTCATCTAACACACTACTTTCTATAAAATTCCAAAGGTGTCCCCAGAGTCAAAGTTCTTGGATAAAATATGTTTACTTTTGTTGTGGGCCTTCTGCATGGACCAGTATCATATTCCTTTAACTGATATCCCATAGTGTATTCATTCAGCTTACAAAACCAATTGCTCCATCCTGCTGTGGCTTCTCCACACTTCTCTCCTAGACAGCGTTTTCTCTCCCCAGTCCTGGACAGATTACTCTTTCTCTGGGTACCATAAATTTTAGTACTAACTTATTAGAATTCATAGTAAAGGCAAAATCATCACCCCAATTCATGAATTTTCCTTTCCTATTTTCAGTTATGACTTTCTAACTTCTAATTTTATTTATTTAATGCATAAACTAGTTATGATATCTATAACTCTGTGTTGTAATATTTCTGAAATTTTTAGTTCTGTTAGTATTTTCTACAGGGATGGAAACTGATAAAACTTATATATAAAAGTAAAGATAAGCTTTAGCAAGATTATTACAAAATGAAGATCATTTTAAGAAGTACTTTTTTCTCTCTCTCTTTACATAAATAACAAACAGAAACAACCACCTAAAAGCCCTGCTAATGAAAGCACTACTAGAATATTTAGGAGTTTTGAGCTGCATCCCTAAGAACACTTCTCCATTTCTATCAGCATATGTCTATTCCTATATTCATACTTATAAAATATTTAGTGTATGGTGCATATTTAGTGATAGACATATGAGTATGAATTAGGTACATATTTCCATAATTCATCTAACATATACACTATGTTTAAAATTGTATTGCTTGAGAAATACTGCTATTTCCAAGATGTTAAGCTATACCCAATTTTTCTGAATCAATTATTTTAGAAGAGACCCATGCCTTCTTACATAAAAGATGATGCATTTTTGAACATTAAAGTCTTAGCAATCAAGATTAATATTTTTAAAAATTAAAAATGATAATGAGCTTTAAGAATTAAAATTGTCAATATAAATTCTTTGTACTTTGTTATCTTCAATTTTGCTAATACTGGATAGATCAGATTAGGAACAGGTCAGCCAAGGCTCTATGTGCAGGCTTTTAGTTATTCCCTTCTTGAAAGGGGAGAGGTTATAGCCCTAAACTGAACTAACGTCACAGAGATCTGTTACCAAAATAATCTTTTAATAAGTAACTCATCATCTATCCATAATCAATGACTGATTGGAGACAATAGCATACCCAGTGTGGGTCTTCAACCAAACTAGTCTCTAGTTTTTCTAAAAACTAGTTTTTCTAAAAAAACTCATAAGGAATGACACATAAAGTGAAAGCACAACACATGTCAAGAAGCCAATGTACATTTAGAGTGATCTGTAAAACAAGGCTGCATCAACTAAATACCATTCATTCATTCAGCCAGTATGTATTAACTGCCTATCTGATTTAGTTCATGATGCTTGGTTTTAGAAATATCAGAATAAAGGAGACATTATGGCTGCCCTAAAAGACCTCAGAATCTGTTACAGAAACAAATATGAAAACAAGCAATTATAAAATAACATAATAACTGTTATACCAAACATTAAAGGTACAAAGAAGGAGCTTATGGAAAGAAATACTACTCAATTGGACTGAGTAAGTCTGTGGAAATTTCATAGAGGAGGAAGCATCAGAATTAAGTATTACACGATAAACACTATCATGTCCAGTAGTAAGTGGTGGTAAGAAAGGCATTCTAAAAAAAGGAAGCACTTTGTGTAAAGACATGAAGGAATAAAAGAGTAGGGAATTTTCAGAGACCTAAAGTAGTTTGGTGTTGTTGAACTGTAATGTAGGAAGGAAAAATGACAAGATATGAGGCTGGACAGGTAGCAGAACCAGACCATATCAGATATAGTACTGTTAACTGCCTGAGTGAGACAAGCAAGCAAACAACAACAACAACAAAAATAAACAAACAAAACAAAACAATAGCTATATACTGTATTTTGACATAGGGACTCCAAGAGGTCTGTGCTAGAATTCTAGATAACAGCATTTTCAGCATATCAAATGACAGTTGAAATCATGGGCAAGATATCTAAATTAGAGGAGGAAAGTACAGAACACAGATCCCCTTTGAACACCAATATGAAGTGTGCAGATGGAAAGGAAAGTTATAATAAGTGGTCTGTGGAGATAGGAGAAGAATCAAGAGTGAACATTTTCACAGATATCCTGGGAGGAGTAAATTTAAGTACAAAGTCATTAATGGTGCCAAAGGCCAGGGAGGTCAAATAAAATAAGGACTGAACATATGCATAGGATTTCGCAACTGGCAGATCATTGCTTGTCTTAATGAGAGAAATTCCCTGGAGTGCCAATGTTTCAGTAGACATCTATAAATCTGTAGCAAAGAGCAATTTGAAAGCCATGTTTCCCAATTTTAAGAACCAGGGGCTTGTGAAGGAAAAAGATTTTGCAAATGCTAAAAGCTTAGTTGTATGTATCAAAGTCTAAAGTCTAAAGGACTCATGAGTCAAATTGTGGACAAGACTGTGTAATAAAGTTAGTAGTTTTTCCCAGATCAACCAGAACAAAAGGAGCTAATACCACAAACAGAGACAGGGGTGAGTACTCTGGAAAAGAGAACTCTTATGGGACAGAACCAATATTTAAAAGCTATTGAGTCACTAAAGTTTGGATAAAAACCTTGGATAAATTTGGAGATTCAAGAAATGAAATAGGCTTTGCCAGGCTTCTCAGTTCAGCTATAGAGAAATAATTTCATTTCAGCATGCAGAATTCTTTGCCTGTGACAATCATATTCACCAAATTTTGTTGCAGTAAAATGAGAAAATGGATACATAAGGATATACAACAAATTTTAAACTTTGTACTCCAGCAAATTGGCTAAGAGATAAAATGTTTAAAAATAACTATAGATACAATATTTTATTAATGTATTCACAATATAAAAATTTGTAAATTGTGACACCAAAAACATAAAATTTGAGGGGTAGACAAATAAATAGAACATATTTATGCAGTTGAAGTTAAACTGTTGTTGGCATAAAATATGCTTGTATAACTATAAGATATATTATGAAAGCCTCCTGGTAATCACAAAGCAAAAACATATATTAGGCATAAATGATAAAGGGAAAAAATCAAAACATATCATTACAAAAACAATCACTTTATGAAGAAAAGACAGCAAGAGAGGGAAAAAAGACAAAGGATCTACAAACCAATCAGAAAGCAATTAACAAAATGATGATAGTAAGTTCTTACCTTTAATAATGACTCTAAATATAAATGGTTATTATATAATGATAAGGGGGTCAATTCATCAAGAAGATATCACAATTGTAAATATATATGTACCCAATATTGGAGCACCTAAAGATATTAAAAAATATTTAACCTATCTGAAGGCAGACACAGACTACAATGTAAGAACAGTAGAGGACCTCAATACCTCATTTTCAACAATGGTTAGATCATCAAGACAGAAAAATCAATAAGGAAATAAAGGACTTGAACTCTAGTCTACACAAAATGACCCTAAGAGACATATACCGAACATTCTAATAGCAGCAGACTATACTTCCTTCCCAGGTGTACATGAAACATTCTCCAGGATATATTATGTTAAACCCCAAAACAAGTCTTAACAAATTTAAGAAGATTGATATGACATCAAGTATTTTCCCCACCAACCATAGCCAAGATATGGAAACAACCTATATTTTCTTTGATAGTGAATTAGATAAAGAAGATGGTATCTATACCCAATGGAATATTATTTGGCCATAAAAAATAAGGACAACCTGCCATTTGTGACAACACAGAAGAACTTGGAGGGCATTATGTTAAGTCAAATAAGCCAGACAGTGTAAAACAGATACTGTATGGTATCATTTATAGGTGGAAACCTAAAAAAAAAGCCAAGTCATAGAAACAGTGGATGCCAGGGAATGAAACAGAAACAGAGGATGGAAGAAATGGGACATTTAGGATAAGGGTAATAATGTTCACTTTTAAGAATAAATTCTGAGGTTTAATACACAGCATGTGTCTGTAGTTAATAATATGGTATTGTATACTCAAAAGTTACTGAGAATAGATCTGTAGATCTTAAGGTTTCTCATCATGAGAAAACAAGAATTAATTATGTGAAGTGATAGATGTGTTATCTTAATCCTTGTAATTATTCCATGATATATATGTTTATCAAATTATCAAGTACACTTTAAATACACATAATTATATTTGTTAATTATTCCTCAATAAAGTTGGAAAAGAAATAGGACAATGGTTGTGATCCTTTAAAAGACGATAGATTATAAAAGGGTTGTTGGATAGGAATATAGGTAGACAGCGATCTCAAGAGTGTAAGAAATTACAAATACCTAAAAGTAAAGCAATCCAGAGACTGAATCAAGTGATACTTAGGAAGGCATTGATTAGATGGTGGGTATCAGAGAGTAAAATGTCAAGTTTTTATTTTTGTATTTTTTTTACATGTCTTCCAAATAAGATTACATGAATGGTAGTTTGTTAAAACAGATACAGTCTGGGGCGCCTGGGTGGCTCAGTTGGTTAAGCGACTGCCTTCGGCTCAGGTCATGATCCTGGAGTCCCGGGATCAAGTCCCGCATCGGGCTCCCTGCTCAGTGAGGAGCCTGCTTCTCCCTCTGACCCTCCCCCCTCTCATGTACTCTCTCTCATTCTCGCTCTCTCAAATAAATAAATAAATCTTAAAAAAAAAAAAAAAAAAAAACAGATACAGTCTGACCAAAGAGAAAACGTAACTTAAATTTAGTTCTGTATACATAGAAAATTACACAAAAATCTACACTTAAAATATCACTCTAAGATAACTTAAACATGCCAAATGGTCTTTAACACATTAAAAAGATACACATGCACTCTGAAGCTTTTGCCTCCTTTTTAAGGAATTAACGACAACAAAAATAAAACCCACAAAGGAATAAACTTCATTTCACACAAACGTTAGCACATAGTTTCTGTAAACTCACCAATAATAGGGCTCAACTAAACTAAACTAACATTAAATATGCCTCTTTTGTAGATAACTTGGCCCCTTTTCCTATTTTATTTTACTTCTTTAATTTATTCTACCAAACAACATGTCAGTAATATCGTTTCCATAGCCACTTATTTTGAAAGAGGCAAAGAGTCAGATGGGCACATTCATTTTATTGCTAACATTTTCTCTCTTATTTCCTGTCTTCAAATAAGTTCCATAGGGGTTAATTCAATTGAATTCAAGACAGAAAAGAAAGACTTCACAGAAAAGATACCATCCTTCTCCCTCCCTGCTTGAGTGCTGCTTAGAGAATTGCTAAATTGCTTAGACAGAATGCAGAGTATGGTATCATCATTTCTCAGCAATTTAAAGATAAATAGGACAGTTAAAGCCTTTGTGCCATTTTGTTGACCTTTATAATATAAACATTGGGAAACAGAATGTGTGACTATGTTTTAATTAGTCTATTGATAATTGACATTACAGAGAAAGACAGAAATGCTTTTAAGGGGTGATAAAGCAAAGTAGAGGGATTAATATTTTGTTTTTAAAATCTTATACTATTGTGATAGCCTTAAAAAATTGATATTTTACTTCTCTAGGTTACCAGGAGAACCACAATTACAGAATTTGATTTTAATGTGTTCACAATTAATTCAGAATACTCAGTTTAATGAGGAGTTCAAATAACATTCATCAGTCATAACTGTATTTAGTTATTTTAGCAAGGTTTATTTCAAATATTAAGGGAATTTAAGTTGGCCTCAGATTTCTTGAATAACTATAAGATCTGGTGGGAAAAACATGCCTTTTAAACCTTCTACAGGTGATATACAGCTATCAAAGGACCCCAAATATATTTTACTCACAAAATCAAAAAGTCAAATGATATTGAGATTGTTTGTTGTTCTTTTGTTTTTAATGTTCTGAAGATTCTTTCCTGACAACTATATTTTTCCTTTATGAGCATATTGTAATAGGACAGAAATGTAAACTCATATTACTGGCTGGTCATTTCACAGAGGTTGTATATAAGCTGCTACTAATACAGACTCTCAGGAGTCTGCTTTTAAGTCCCAAGTGACCAATATAAACAGCAGCTCCAGATACGTCACATATACATATGGACAAATTCTAAAGGAATAAGAGGCATAAATGAAAAGATAATAATAATAATAGTAATAATAACAATACAGGGACATATGAAGAAAATAAGGATGAATTTCTTTTTTTTTTTTTTTTAAGATTTTATTTATTTATTTGAGTGAGAGAGAATGAGAGACAGAGAGCATGAGAGGGAGGAGGGTCAGAGGGAGAAACAAACTCCCTGCCGAGCAGGGAGCCTGATGTGGGACTCGATCCCGGGACTCCAGGATCATGACCTGAGCCGAAGGCAGTCGCTTAACCAACTGAGCCACCCAGGCGCCCAGGATGAATTTCTTTTTAACTTAGATCTAAAGAAAAAAAAAAATCCTACTAAGTCATTCAGAATATAAAGCCAATGAAAGAGGGAAAAAATAAAATCAACTGCATGGCAAAAGACGCCATAAGCAAAGTAAAATTTTCATAATACCAAACTGGGAAACATCTTTGTAACATGTATCACAGGCCAAAAAAATAAACATGCATTAATCTATATTAATGCTGGAAATGCAATATCTTAAAAAAATTCCATTCACATTACGTACCAGCTGAGTCATCAGTCTCACTTGAGAGCATCTATTCCAAAGGTACCCTGGAAGAAATATAAAATAATTATGCAAAATGTTATTCATGATCGCATTGTTAGTAATAGCAGAAATTAAAAACACTCTATAAATCTATCAATAGGAAATCGATTTAGGAGTACAACACACAGCTGTAAAAAGGAATGCGATGTCTTTCAGTCATGTGGATATATGTTTAGGTGAAAAAAACAAGGTACAGAATAGTATGCAAAGAATTATATTTGTACATATGCACACATTTTATTTGCAAAAAATAAACACTACATCAATACTTGCAGAAAAATCATTTGACAGTATGCAATATCCATTCCTGGTAAAACTCTCAGCAAACTAGGAATATATAAGAACCTCTTAAACCTGATAAAATGTATCTACAAAAAACTTAGTAATAATATCATACTTAATGGTGAAAGAGTGAATAATACTTTCTTCAAAGATCAGAAATACAAAAGTAAAATCTTACCACTCTACTCAGTATTGTACTAAAGACTCTAGTCAGTGCATTAAGGCAAGAAAAAGGGGGAAAAGGCATCCAAAATAGAAAGAAAGAAGTAAAACTATGTAGAGAGCTAGTGGAATCTATAAAAGCTACCAAAGGGTAATAAATGAGTTTAGCAATTTTATACAGTAACTCAATATAGTGAAATAAATTGTAGTTTTATATACTAGCAACAATCAAAAATTGAAACAAAAATACTATTTACACTTGCATCAAAAATATGAAGTACTTCGGTAGAAATCTGAAAAAGGTGTAAAAGGCCTATACAGTGATATCTATAAAACACTGCTGAGAGAATTTAAAGAAGCCCCAAATAAATGAAAAAATATACCATGTTCATGGGTAAGAAGACTCAATATTATTAAGATGTCAGTTTAACCCAAATTGATCTATAGCTTTGATTAAATCTCAGTTAAAATCTCAATAGGCTCTTTTAAAAATAAAAGTGGCAAACTGATTCTGCTATGTATGTATGTAAATATATATGTATGTATATAGATGTGTGTATGTGTGTGTATATATACATCCATGGATGTATGTACACATGGGGAGATGCAAAGGACCTAGAACAGCCAATACAATATTGAAAAAGAAGAATAAAGTTAGAAAACTAACACTGAATGATTTCAAGACTTACAATAAAGCTATTCTAATCAAGAGAAAGTAGTCTTAGTGTAAAGACAGACAAGCAGAAAAACGGGATAAAATAGTTCAAAACTCCATACATATAGTGATAACTGATTTTCAACAAAGATACAATGGCAAGTTGGTAAAGAAAGGGAATCTTTTTACAAATGATACTGGAAAGTAAATATCCATATAGAAAAAAGAAGTTCAATTCATAATTTGCACCATTTACACAACATTAATTCAAAAAGATAACAGACATAATACAAAACCTGAAATTATAAAACTTCCAGGATAAAATATAAAAGAAAAATTTGTCATCTTGATATGGAAACATTTCTTAGCTATAATACCAAAAGCTGATCTATAAGAGAACATATTAATAAATTGGAATTCAACAAAATGATAAGAAAATCTCCTGTTCTTAGAAGGACACTTTTTTTTTATTATGTTATGTTAATCACCATACAGAAAGACACTTTTTAGAGAATGAAAAGGCTGGTAATATATTGGGAGAAAATATTTGCAATGTATGTATCTGACAAAGGTCTTGTATTCAGAATTTAAAGAATTTACAAGACACAATAACAAGACAATTTTAAAAATGAGCTAAATATTTGAACAGGGACTTCACCAAAGAAGATATACAGAAGGCAAATAAGCACATGAAAAATGCTCAGAAGCATTAGTCATTAGGGAAATGCAAATTAAAACCCCAACAACATGGTACATACCTGTTAGAATGCCTAAAAGTAAAACAACTGACCATAGCAATAGTTTGCAAGGATGTTGCAACTGTAGGAGGAACTGTAACTCTACTATACTGATTGTGGTAATGCAAAATTGTTCAATCACTTTGGAAAACAGTTTGGCAGTTTCTGAAAAATTAAACATACATGTACCATATAGTCTAGCAATTCCACCTCTAGGTATTTATGCAAGAGAAATGAAAGCATGTGCTCAAAATACTGCACACAGATGTTCTTAGCAGCTTTATTTGTAGGAACCATAAACTGAAAATAACCTAAATGTTAACTGGCTAGAGAATGGATAGGGAAACAGTCTATACCTGCCCTATGGAACACTCCTCAGCAATAAGAAGCATCAACAGACACAACAACATAGGTCAATCTCAAGACCAGCATGCTAAATAGAAGTCAAACACAAAAAAACTATATATGATATGATCCCACTTACATTAAATTCTCTAAAAGGCAACACCCTAGAGACAAAAAATAGATCAGTAGTTGCCTGGCAAAGGAGATAGAGAGGGGAGGGGGCTGGTGGCAAGACTCTGGAAGGAGAGGTTAACCAGGGAAAAAGAAACTTTTCGGAGTGATGATTATGCTCATTCCTTGATTATAATGATGATTTTGTGGGTGCACACGTGTGGAAACTTACCTGATTTACACTCAAAATCTGTGCAGTTTGCTAAATGTCACCCATACCTCCATAAAGCTGAAAAATAATAAATAAGGTAAAAATGACAAGAACACAGGAGTCTACAAAAATAAACTTCCAATGGCCAGATATGGAACAATTTGATCATTGGAAAAAATAACTACAATGGATTGGCATATATTGAAATCAAAAACAAAACAAAACAAACAACAACAACAAAAACCCTTAACTTCAATTTGGTACTCATAAAAGAGATTGGGGGAAAAAAGCCAAAGGAAAGAAGTCAGCATTATTCCTATATTTTCTATGTAAACTGTATTGACGGATAACAAAATAGATCAACTTGAGTATGAAAAGTTAATCTTTATAGAAGGAAAAAATTCAGGTAATAAATGTGAAGTAACTGTTTCAGGCATTCATTAGAGAATAAAACCTTTAGATAAAAGATTGGTGGGAAACTTTACAATGAGGATTCAGGATGCAATGGTCTGACCTACTGTTTAATCTTAGTATCACTAAACGTGGTGCAATGAGCTAGTCCACGCTGCCTGCTGTAATGCAACATGAAATAATCAGCATTACCAAACAATATTGTTAGGTAACGAAGGTTGAAACCAAATCTACTCAAATCTTTATAGCTACCTTCCTCTATAGGAAATGCAGGAGGAAGAATTAAATGTCACCATGAAAACACAGAGAGTTAAAACCAGAAACTAGGACATCCTACAAATAACTGAAGCAATTCATTCAATGAGTTAATGATATAAAAAAAGAAGGGGCTGTAGATTTTTTAAAAATGCAATTTAATGACTGGTTTTACATTCTGATTTTTATAAACAATTTTAAATATGGCTAGATATTAGATGATAGCAAGAAAGTATTGTTAAATGTGTTAGATTTTCTTGTGACTATGTAAGAAACTATCTGCATTTGGGGGAGATATATACATCCTAAGATGTATGGGTAAAATGATGTATGGTCTTGCGGTTGTTTAAAATGCTTGACAGCATATCAAAAAAGCAATGGAGGAGGCAAAACCTGGAGAGCTGTTTCACATTCATACTTTGTTTGATATTTTTCACAATAAACATTTTAAAAATACAAAAAGTCTTTTGAAAATAAAATATTTATTCTTCTTGTCTCCTCTCAATTAAAGCACTTTCCTATTATTCTATTCTTAACTGGTATTTGGTCTTTCTGTCATTTTCCCTGCTCCTTATATCAGAGGAATACACCAAATCTGGTATTTATCTGAAAGTTGCTTAAACCATCTATATTTGAGGGTTGCTGGAGTGGTGGGGGGTGGGAGGGATGGGGTGGCCGGGTGATAGACATTGGGGAGGGTATGTGCTATGGTGAGTGCTGTGAATTGTGTAAGACTGATGAAACACAGACCCGTACCTCTGAAACAAATAAACCACCTATATTTTAAGAAGGCTGCAAGTGAGTACTGATGTGGCTCCATAGGAATTTGATTAGCCCATTTTATGGAGATTTTCCCATTCTTCTCACCAAAAGGAAATACGGAAACCTATTCAGAATATATTAAATCCCTGTTTATTCATTCAGAGTGGTTTGTGAAACAGAACATAGATGTGAATTAGATATCCTGGGATTTTTTTCCATATAAGTCATCAGCAATTTTCAGAAGTTTGAACAACAAGAAAATAATCTTAAGCATGACACACATTGCCTCAGAGTTCCTAAATCATCATATCAGTTCTCATTGCACATTACTATGGACATAGAAGATATTAGGACTAAATGTACTTTGATTGTCATATAAAAACTATGTCCATTCAAACACAATCTCTATAATCAACTTTGTATACTTATAACTCTATTCTTCCAAATAAAACAGAGGGTAGGAAATTCTAAAAGAGAATTTATAAATTCTGCAGGTAAATGTTGAACACAGGTTTGAACTGCATGGGTCCATTTATACACAAATTTTTTACAGTACAGTACTGTCAATGTATTTTTCCTTTCTTATGAATTTCTTAATGACATTTTCTCTTCTCCAGCTTACTTTATTGTAAAAATATAGTACATATACATATGACATACAAAATATATGCCAATTGACTGTTTATCTTATTGTCAAAGCTTCTGGTCAGCAGTAGGCTATTAGTAGTTAAGTTTTGGGGGAATCAAAAGTTATACACAGATTTTTGTCTGTGCAACAGTCAGTGCCCCTAAACCCCATGTTGTTCAAGGGTCAACTGTGCTGTTCAAAATTTTTTTTTTCATGTTCTGTATTAAATAGAGTGACTTCTAGTATTTTTACCATTATCATTGACTGCATATGTTGACCATTATTAAATTGCTATAAACATTTCTATCTTATATGCTCTACTTCTATTTCATTACATTTCATATATCTTTCTAATATACAAAGAACTATTAAGTAGAATTTATAATTTTATTACAATAAATTTTTGGAGTATATGTAATTCTCTAAAAGGTGATATATTTACTTTTCAGTAAAGAGAAAACCATTCAGGTACACAAAAGACACTAAAACTGTGATTTGTTCTCAGGGAATTAATGAAGCACAGAGCAAATATAATTAATTATTAAATTCAGTAGTTGATTAAATATGACTCCTAGTCTATAAAGTAAAAGCCTACTAGTTAACTATCAAATCCAGAAGCATACCAGAAATGGTCACTTATAAAATCATCTTTACTTGTACATGAAGACAATCCCATTTTTGTCAGATTCACTCTCATTTCTGATAAATTACTCATATCTACTCAACCACACTAATTCAGATATTTCTATTAAAAGATACTAGGAAATTTCTTATTCATCATATACAACTATGAAGGGCAAAAATATGTTCATCTACTTTTTTTGTAATCCTATCTGAACCTGATTTGAGATTGTACTCAAGGTGGAGATGAATATCCCTAAACTGAGAATAACAGGCCATCTTTGAGGATTTCCTTCCAGTTTCATAAAAATCTGCAGTAATCAACTCTGGCACAAGGCTTTACTAAGCTAGAAGTTAGGAAATTATTCCTTATCAGTCAGGAATTTTTAAAATTTGTCCCAATCAGAAGTATTTTCATATCTTCCTCAGTAGAGCTCAACAAATAAATGTGAAATGTCGTAAGAATAATCAATACGATTTGTGGAATGTTAAACTGATGACAGATATATGCACAACATGCTGGCTTTATGACAATCCTCGATGGACTTACTATCCCTGTTTTATAGCTGCCGAGACCAGACAAAATCTGCACAACTGGAAAGTACCCTTCAGCCTCAAGCCTATATAAACCTGAATTTTTAGCCACCACTAGGTCCTCATTTCCAGGTGGCAGAACTAGTCTTTGTTCCTGGCAAGAAAATAATATACAGGCTCCGTTCCCTACACAGCTGGCATAAGGGAGCAAGCAGGCCTTACAATATTTTCTAAGTCCTTTATCTCACTTAGACTCAATCCCCTCACTTACGAAATGGGGGAGGCTTACAAAGACAATGCAAATTTTAGTTCTCTTCGATTCTAGGAGTCTGTAAAAAGGAAAATATTCAGAACCAAGGAAAGAATTCGGAAGGCAACTTAATTTAAGAAAAAAACCAGTGACTCTGATTTATAACCAAGTGAGTTTCAGTATGAAGAATAAAATACTTCACATTCTTAATAAAAAGTCTAAAAAATCAGTAGTACACAAAAAATCACTCCTAACAAAATTACTTTAATGACTTGTGGTAAATGTACTTTTGAATGCTGGACAATTTGGAGAGTAGCAGAGTGCTTTATTCTTATAAGGATCTTTTGTTCTCTATTTGACAAAAATGATGAACATTTCATTCTGTTTTACTTTTAAATGGGTATTATTGTCTTTGTTATTTGACAATGTCAAGTAAAATGTCACACCAATCAAAAAAGCCCATTCATACTTAATAGGTAGACTGCAGAACAGAATGTACCTTTGACTGATTTATGGCTTGAAAAACCTACATAAACAATGTTGATATTTCCATTTTTACCAAGTATCAGCACAAGACATTTCACAAATGTTGTTTAAGCAAAACACAACTGCTCGTTGCTATAAAAAACAGTAGCAAGTAACAGAATGTTTTTTTTTTTTTTTTAAACTGCCTATTTACTGATGGGTAGTTATAACAGTAGTATGTTTTAACCTTTAACTTGGTAAACTTTATGTTCATTAACGATCAAAACATACTGTTTGAATTTGAAGTTCTTGGAACTGAGGGTTAAGATTTAGAACATTTTTTTGGCAATGTTTACTAACTATATTTTTATGCAGGAAAGTGATAATTAGCATATGAACTTTATAAGTATAGATCCTAAATGCTCTTTCTTTGTCAGAGCCTTGCTAGAATATTCTTATTCTAAATATCTTGATGTTGCTTGTTCTCATTTAAACGTTACTATGTTAATGTTAATATGGTCCACAAGTTTAATTGCATAGCACCTTTCTTATCAAACTCTCTTCTTAATTAAGTACTTCAAACGAGAGGGCAAATTTTCTAAACATTTTACAGCTATAATGTTGCTTTACAATCATGGGAACAGATTTCAAATACCTAAAGACAATTTTAGGAGAAGAAATCGCTCTGCTTTTCTCTTACTTCTTTGGATTGATGTATTAGAATTGCACCTCTTTCTGCATGTTGGGGCTGCATTTTTAAGAGGGGTGTGTGTGTGTGTGTGTGTGTGTGTGTGTTTTGCTGATCACTACAAGAATTCAGGAGGAAATGCATTACCCTTGAGTTTCCAGCAACTTAGACAGATTTATGGGATGTATTTGTGTGCTCAAGCATATCAAGACCTGCATAAAAATCAGTGCATTCCCTAAACTCAAAATCATTTAGTAATCTCTCTTACATCCCATCTCCTTATCAAGGAGAAACACCCCACAACTATCACTAAAGCTTCAAAAGCCTATCATTTAAAACAAATCTCCAGGAAATCCATTGCTTTTAATATCAGAGGCTTATTACTTTTGCTTTACATATAGACACAAATGTGGAGATTTGTATTTTAAAAACCTTAAGCTGATATGCACATATACAACAGAAGCAAAGGCTATTAAGCGTTTTTGACTTGTTAATTGCAATCTCCTGTTTTATGTCTTTTAAAAAAAATCTAGTAAACTCAACCAACAGGAGTGTCAAACTAAAGGTCAGACTAATACCTGGAAAGGTGCAGCAGTGGATTTTGTGGGGGCGAACTGATTAAACTAAGTCAGCTTAATTCAAAGCAGTGGGAGCAACAGATGCTGTTGCCTTTGTTTATTTTCCCTTGTTGCCAGATGGAAAGAGAGAAATAAATACTAGGACAGAGAGGGAAGCTGCTGAATTGTGTTTCTACTCCATCTTAGCTTGCTGCAACATTTCAACATGCAAAGTGGTCTAAGCAAAGTAGTTTATTTTGGAGTGAACTTCCCATCCCTGGCAACCAGCTGGAGGCATCAGTAGGGTGACAATCACCTACATAAACAACATTGTTGTTATTGTTGTTTTTCTCATAAAGAATGAAGTAATTATAATGTATTCTTTTTTCTGGGAAATCTTACTGCAACTATAAAGTTATGCATTCCCACACTAGACTGCATGTTTCTGAAGGCAAGAATTCTGCCTCGCTATCACTACACTTTCAGCCATTTGCATCATTTGTCATACAGTAGACACCCGGGAACCGGCTAAGATTCAACAGAGAATCAGTCTTATCTTTCCAAAACTACTGAAGAATTATTGAACACCACGTCAGGCCTGTCATTCTTATACTGCACCTTGAGAAAAGTCTTCTTTTGCACTTCTTTTTGTAGTAGCCCTCCTGAAGTCATAAGCTCATTGGAGCCCATTAATTTTGAATTTAATAATTATTTGTTTAGAAGCCAGTATGTGTCAGGAAGATTTAGCATTGGAGATAGTAGTGAAGAAAATATTAAAAAAGGCTCTCATAGAGCTTATATTAAAAGTAATAAAGATAAATAAGTAAATAATTTAGTGTGTATTGGTTTTAGCTTGGGAGCCCTAGAAATTAGAATCTGAATCAAAGCATCCAAATATTAATTCTTTACTGAGTAGTGTTTAACAGGGCCAGTGAGAATGAAGGCAAAGTTCAGCGTGTCAGAGGAGTGTGGGAGCAAATACAGGGGCGATGTCTTACCAAGCTGGCCACTGCTTCACAGCCATGGTCATTTGGCTATGAGGAATAGCTCTTGGATAGGCTTTTAAGAAAACTAGTAACAGTCATTCAAAGACAGAAAGAGGGGAAAATTATCTGCCTATCTTCAGGCTCTTTCCTTTTGTTTTCTAATTCTCATTAAGTGAAGTTTCTCACCACTTCCCCCAACTCCCCACCCCTTGGTGCTGGTGGTGGTCATATTGTGGTGGTGGTCAAATTCTACTCACAATACTTCTGGGTTACCTGGCCCTTGCAGCAGCTGCTGGGGAAACCAGCATGTCTCATGATAGGGAGCTTCTTTGGGGCTTGGTAATGGCTGTAAGAGCCAGAGCCTCCGTGAATCAAAATGAGTGGATCCAGGTGCCATTATAAACTTCATAAATACAGCACCTGGCTCATCAGTGGCACGTAACCCAAGTAAGGCTGTTTCATTCCCAGAGTATATTATTCTCACCCAAAAGAGAAACATTTTATAAGTTTACTAAGGGTTGATGATGTAACCCCTGGTTGCCTGTGGTCTTCTCTTTCTTTGGAGGAAACCACATCCAGCAAAAGAGAGAGAAGCAACAATGAGACAAATGAGTGGAGAAAGTTGAAATGATTTGGTGTCTTTGGTGTCATTCCTTTGAGGTGGTAGATAACCCTAGGTTCCAACAGCTTTTCATTTGATTTAGTCAGCTACCTCAAAATCTTCACTAGACCACTTTGTTTAAGCTGCTTTGTGTTGGGATTCTGTCATTTACAATTGAAATAAATCCTGCCTAATGCAGCATGTATTATTTTCTTCATTTTTCAGAAAAGAAAATGGAGACATTAAGTCATTTGCTAAGCATCATTGATTTAGTTATTTTGACTAAATCATAGTAGCCACTCTGGTATGTGTGCCCTTGATAGCAATCAATTGTTACATATTTACTGAGAATAGAATTACTACATGGGAAAGTACATGAGGACACTAAGTTGTATCAAATATAAATTAATCTGACAGTTGATTCAAAAAGTACTTTCCTATATTCCAGAGTTTCAGGCTAATCATTAGGAATGCAAATATAAATTGTATGCAACTCTAGACATTTTTAGGAATTTATAGTAAGTTTTGCAATAAGCATTTTGCCTGTTTGTCATTTCTGTCTTATAGTAAGAATGGGAGCTAATGTTTACTCTATCCTACTATACACCAGGCATATATGTGTTTCACATATAATATCTCACTAATCACACTTGTTTTCCTCCCCACAACCTTGTTATCCCTCTTCTCCAATGTAGAAACTGGCCCTCAAAATGGTTAAGTAATTTCCCGTCAAGTTGCTAGTATTTGGAGGAGATGGGGCTGAGTCTAGGTATCCCTGACCCTGGAACCTTTAAGACATCATGAAACAAAATAATAGTATTAATATTTATGTTATTGGCTTTGGATATATGGCAAATTTAAGGAAATTCTGTGTATTTGGGGCAGTAAAGCAAATAAATAGTTATAGATAAAGTATAAATATGTCATACACCAAATATCTCTCTTGTAGATACTAACTGAAATGTAAACTGGGATAAACCGCTTACTTACTTACCCTAGTTTTGCACAAATGTATTCTAAAAACTCAGACTTTTGAATTCTGTTTCAAAATAGTTTCCTCAAATGTATGAAAGCCACATACAATAGATTAGTGCTAAAAAAAAGCAAACTGGAATTTTAATCATATATCAATGGAAAGCTAGTGAATTAACATATACCAGAAGGTCTCCTTTCTTTTCTCCAGCATCTAATTACTCTAAATATATTAGCGCATATATTAGCATAATTGTTTCACATATTGCAGAGTACTCTTAAATACGCATAGAAAAGGTGTACATACTATTCTATATCATTCAATTCATTGAATATTTCAATTAGTTAAACACAACATTAAAAGTATATGTAAGTGTGTGTGCACACACATATACTCAGGTGTTAGAAATGCATTGCCCCAGGTAATCTGAATATGCAGATTAGCCTTGATAAACACTGAGAGTGCTTTCTATGTTTGATTTGCTTGTTCAGATATTTTGTTTTATTCAAATTTTCTTCAAATATATTCCAAAGTTTATACTATGGCTCATGGGATATAATGAAACAGGAAGAGAGGGCTTCATATCTAACAATTATACAACCAGAAAAAAAAAAAAACAAACAGTTTAAACATGACACAAGTTCACCTCCAGATACAAAGGCAAGAAAAGAAAGAAAGAAAGAAAGAGAGAGAGAAAGAAAGAACAACACATATCAATGAGACACCAACATCCAATCATGACCTATTCTTTCATACTAGTTCAATCAACAAATTGGTATAGAAAATAATGTTACACACTTAGGAACACTTAATGTTTATAAACAAATTCAATTACATATCTTTGAAAATTATCAGGTTTAATAGCTTAATATTTTATCAGAGCAAATATGAGAGATTTGCAGAAGTTACAAATAAAAACAGAATTAAATTAGAAAATATTAAGAAACATTACAGAACAAACTGTGTCAAATTACTTGATACCCCAAAATAGAAGAAAAGCCTAATGAGGGATATTTAAGATAGACATAAATACATATTAATATGTATATATTTATCTGTTGGGACATGAGATCTTTCCAAATAGTTGAGTTTGTATTTTAATAATAGTGTTCAAAAAAATAGTAGTGTTCGCATTGTTAAAACACTCTATTAAATTCACCTTTAGTGTTGTTTACCAACTATTTCCAGCTCTGCATTCTCCAGACACAAGGTAAGATGGCACGGCCTATATCCCTTGAGATTGGATTGTGAAGAAGTTGTAAGAAGGGAAGGGAATTCATGTGATTGTTATGGCAAATGAATTATGAGGAGGCCAGAGCATAGAATAACTGATGAGAGACTCTCCAGAGCTTTCTTTCCTTCTGCCTAGAAGACTAGCTATTTTCAAGATGGAACCACATTTTTTGGGATGCAGCATGCTGGGTCAAGCCTAGGTCAAAAGGACTGAAGAGATGTGAATCAGAACCCTGAGCAGGACTGCAGAGGATATGTCGATTGAGCAAGAAACATTTTCATTATAATCTGTCATTAAAATTTGAGCCTTTCCTGTTAATGCAGCATAAATGATCCTATCCTGATTGATAGAGAAACACAATGTTTGTTCTTTTCAAATAGAGTAATAATTTATTTGGTGACATCCTGGTGATAAAAAAAGTCAGAAAGATGTGTAATAGTTATAAATGTATTTCCAAGTAGTAGTTTAAGTAACATAAGATTGTCTCTCAAATTCTATCTCAGCATTTTAAAAGTAAACTCTAGAAATAAATGACAACATGAAGATCCCAGAGGAAACTAAGCCAAGGATTCACCCTGCATTAGACATAAATGTCTGTACCCCCAATGACTTTGGCATACTTCAAAATATACCTATAATAGTAAAGGATCTCACAGATAGAAAACACTAAAATGTGGCAACACTTAAGTTATCACTAAATATTTAGTCTCTGTAAAATCAGAATTTGAAAATGCTTTTCTCAATAAAAGCAATTATCAGATTAAACTGTTTTGTAGCTCATGGCAAGATAACACAGGAAATATAAAGGGGGTTTCATAACAAAAGTGGTGCCAGAGGGTGACTAAAAGTTGAGATGTCAGGTAAGCTCTTCCAAGTGGGGATTACATAGGGTGAAAGGGATGGAATTGAAGACAGCCAACATCTCTAACTCCGAATGGGAAACTGGTACAGCTATCAAAGCCCTGATATGGTCTGAATCCCATTCTTTCTGATCATCTCAGAACCTAACTTTCTCTATGACATATTCACTCTCCTTTGTGCCCTGCACTTTCTCCTCCACTGGCTTCTGGAGAGCTTTGTTAGATTGCTTTACTCTCTTCTAACTAAAAGATAATCCTTCCTAAATTTTACTAACAATTTTCCTATCTACCTCTCTACAGAGTTCCTGTATTGTCCCCTTCCGATTTCTGATCATTTACTTTCTTGATCTCCAGTTTTTCAAACCCGAGTCATCTCTCTTCCTCCCCAAACACAATATAAACTGTTCTCACCTCCCTAATGCTAAATTGAAGAAATGATTTCAAGAATTTCCACTTACGGATCTTCCAACAATATTTGACAGTGTTATCACCTGCTTTCTTTCAAAGCAAAGAACTCTCTGCCTTCACTTTTCCATAGTGATAGCACAAGGGTTTCTATATAAGGGGGCTTAGGGACAAAAATTTGATTGTAAACATCTGCTAGGAAATATGCATTATAGCTGGATTTGCCTAACAATTTTTTCATGTATTGAAAAGTGTATTTCTGCATCAAAAGTAAGGTGAGGCCCATGGAACAATTGGGGTGGGGATGGTGCCCTGCCAGAGCTTCCCTGAAGTCCCTTCCCTGAAAGTCCCTTTCAGACTCCTCTTTATTTCATTTGTACCTTAAAGTTAGTGTTCATCAAGACTTACCCTAGGCCTTTTGACCATGATGCCATTTGCCCTCTGATCCAGTCCCATAAAAATTTTAACTGAAATAAAAGTAAATAAAACTCACTGAAGTTACTTCAGGATTCTCCAGAAGGGGAGTGGTGATTTACTGGAATGATGCAATGAACACCAATTCTGATGAACAGTAGGACAGAATTGTCGCTGTTCTCCTAAGGGCTGAAGCCAGTCATGGGAAAGCAGCAGCTGTCTAAATTCCTTCTACCTCTCCCTGTGCATTAACTTCATCCCCCTCGCACCCTTTGGGTAGGCTTGCTCTATTTTCTATTCCCATGTTACAAATATAGGTATCATGGAATGACTGCTTGATTTCCAGAATTTACATACAATAATTCTAGTTACCAACACAGATTGGCTGGCCCCTGCAAGTCCTAACTCCATGCCTCAGGAGGGAATCTTATTACATACATAGCTTCTTCTACCTATTAAAATCAGTCTGCTCTGATATTAAAACTGTCTTTCTTTCCCTAATTTTAATATACTCGAGTTGCCTCCCAATAAAATTTTTCATAATTTAGCAATTATAAGATATTTCAACTTTTAAACACCTCAGATATTTCATCCTGCATAACACCCTCTTACCACCCTCGCACTTGCACAAAGAAAAAGAAAAATATACTATCAGTGTTGAAAGGTAAGCTCAGCTAGGCCAGTTCCTGTCTTGTAAGGAATTTCAGTCAGAAAAACATCTATTTTTGTGTGTGTCAGGCCACTGGAACAAGTCAAAAGCAGAGAAACACTACGCCCCAGTTTCCCCAAGTGCAGTCCATTGCTACGGTTGCTCACTACACTAGAAGTGGTCCCTCTGCTCCTGCAATTTACTAAAGGTAGAAAAGATTGCATTTCCTAACTTCACCCAAACCAATTAATCAGCCAGCAAATTAAAGTCAGCTGTGGACTGAAGCCCTCAGTCACAGTTTGGACACTCTACCACTAGTTATATTATTGACAAAGAGAATCAGATTTATAGATAGCAGCAGGGCATTCAGACACTTTTGGAAATGAGTATGATTTTTCGTATTATTTTTCTCAGGTTGCCTGCTGTAGACTTATCCTCACATCATTATTGAAAAAAAAAATAGCATAAGTGTTGCCATTTTAAGTCCACTTGCCAATACAGCGTTTTAACAATTAAATTTTGTAGTTATAATACTGCAAACTTTGCTTTGTCAAAGGATGTTTCCTTGTTTAAAATGTCATGTTAGTACTAAGCAGATAGTTCTCTTCTAAAGTAAATGTATCAGTCTTAAGTTAATTGGAAAAACAAAACAAACACAAAAAATTGTAACATTTTATCCTTAAAATACCAGATTTAAGCTCTTGCTACCACTGTGATTTTGCAGAGCCTTGGAATTATGTGCTTGAAGGCTATTTGTATTTTTTTTCTGAACTGGTGTGTACTAACTCCCCAGTAGCTATCATACCGGGTTTGGTAACACTTCAAATTTAATGGCACTAATTACACCTAAAATGCTCTTGTAACAAGTATGTCAGTATTTTATATATTTTGTTCATAACTAAATGAATTTGAAGAGAAATACAGCACTCCAAGGCTTATAATTTGCATGATTACACATTTGGTAGTCTTAAATCTCAATAATCTGAATATACGTCAATGGTGCACCAAAAACCTCTGGAATTATTAGCAATGATGATGCTTTTAAACATCTATTCTTCCTATCTGAAGGTTTACTGGGCATGTTGATTACCTTTTCACACTCTCTCATATATATTGTGCTATTTCTAGACATGCATATTCTAATTAATGAGATCATAGAGCAAAAGGAGAGAAGAAGAAATTAGAATCTTGGTGTAGGAACTTCTATTTCACTACCCCCAAATTCTAAAATAAATTATGTTCTCTGCTCTAATCATTTACTACTTCCTTATTTATGAACCCACTCAAAGACCTATTATACAATAGCATACATACCTATTTATTTTTTCCAAAAAAAGTAATTCCATCACTTTTTTCAAAAGAAGTTCAAATATATAATTCACCATTTAAAAATACTTTAAATATGACAGTGAGCAGATGCCATTTGTTGAACACTTGTTCATGAAATGTGAAGGCATGAAAATTCTGAGGTATGAACAACAATGACAAAATAAAATCAGCAACGGTATTCTTGTATGTGTCTACAGCAATCTATGTAGAGTATCTACATAGAGTATCACTGTTAAAACCTTAAAAATAAATTCAGTTGTTTAAGTGTGAGGTGCACTCACAGACTAAATTAACTGAATAAAATTAGAGAAAGAGTCCAATTCTGGAAAATTAATATAAAATATCAAGAGTCATCACATCACATTATTTCCATGTGCATTTTAGTGTTTGATAGAACCTATTTATAAAACATAAATTCAATTCATGTAATTAAAATAATATAACCTGCTAATGTTATCTTGAGTACATAACAGAGCACAGCAGATCTAGACTTTGTAACTTTCGCAAAAATTATCTTAAAATGGATCATAGATCTAACTGTAAAACACAAAACTATACAACTCCTAGAAGATAACGTAGGAGAAAACCAAGAAGGCCTTGGTTAACAATGACTTCTTAGATACAACACCAAAGCCATTATCCATGAAAGAAATAATTGATAAGGTGGACTTCAATAAAAGTGAAATGTCTGCCCTATGGAAGACAGTGTCAACAGAATGAGAAGACAAGCCACAGACTGGGAGAAATTATTTGTGACAGACACATCTGCTAAAGGACTGTTATCCAAACTATAGAAAGAACTCTTAAACTCAAAAATAAGGATAGAACAGGCTAATTAAAAAATGGCGGAGAGATCTTACCAAACACCTCACCAACGAAGACATACAGATGGCAAATAAGCATATGAGAAGATGCTCCAACATCATATGTCACAAGGGAAATTCACATTAAAACAATGAGATACCACTACACACTCATCAGAAGGGCCAAATTCCTAAACACGGACAACACCAAATGCTGGCAAGGATGTGGAATAACAGGAACTCTCATACATTGAACATGGGATGCAAAATAGTACAGCCACTTTGAAAGACAGTTTGTTGGTTTCCTACAAAACTAAACATACTCTTGCCATGCAATCCAGCATCTGCACTCCTTGGTATTTACCCAAAGGAATGGAAAATTTATATCAACACAAAAACCTGTACATGTATGTTTATAGCAGCTTTACTCCTTTTTTTTAAAAAGATTTTATTTATTTATTTGATAGAGAGAGAGAGAGCACAGCAGGGGGAGAGGCAGAGGGAGAAGCAGATACTCCACTGAGCAGGGAGTCTGACCTGGAGCTAGTTTCCAGGACCCTGAGATCAGGACCGGACCCGAAGGCTCTTAAACATTACTAATTATAAGCATGCTTATAATATGTCACAGGCTATATTACTGAAGCTCAGAAACATAAGTAAAAGGACATGGTCCTTTTTTTTAGGGTGCCTACAGTTTGGCTGGGAATCTGTCTTAATAATTAAAATAATACTAAAATATGTCAGTCCCTATATATAAAGTCCCATGTAGTAGAATTCTTAATTAATAATGTTTGCTAGAGGGAGTTCATAATTTCTCTCCATTTTTACCTTCCCAAGAAGTCGTGATGATTTTTATGGTGAAGTTCAAAGACATCCACTGGATGAGCTAAGTTTCTAGAAGACCAAACATTAATAGCAATGGTGGGTCTTATCTGACCAAGTGCACCTTCTTTTTTGTTTGCTTGTTTTTTAAGAATGTTGTGTTCTGTATACCTGGGGTTGTAAGAGCATCCCAGAGCTGCTAAGCGGGTGCTAAGCCTTCCCGAGTAAGATTTAGATTAGTCAACTTTGGCCAGCTTCTCCTTAATGGCTGGTGTGCTCTACCTAGGACAAGTTTTTCCATTCTGTAAAGTACAAAGAAAGAGGATTCAGGTATGATCTCAAAAGGAATGGAGTAATAGAGGCTGGCCTGGTGATGGGTATTAAAGAGGGCACGTTCTGCATGGAGCACTGGGTGTTATGCACAAACAATGAATCATGGAACACTACATCTAAAACTAATGATGTAATGTATGGGGATTAACATAACAATAAAAAATTTTTAAAAATGTGTTTATCCAAGAAACCGATAATAGTTTGGAAAAATTGAGTACTGATTCATTTATGTGCTATTAGGTATCTTCTTCTAGTTTTGCAAGGCTCTATTAATCAACAGAGAGTTCAATCATCTATGAATCCATCTACGTTGTCTTCATAAGAATATTAATTAGGAGGTTTATCAAATGTACTCCTAAAGTTAAGCTAAGTGATTATATATATCTGCGTATATAGGGCCTGTACAAGTGACCATATAAATTGCTCACTACATTGTTGTGGGAACATCACTTGAATGGTACTGGTGAAGTTGTTCAATCAGACAGTCCTCTAAAATCTCTCTGAAATGTGATCTACAGATTTACTGGAAAGAAATTATTTCTTCACATTGTCCATGATGAATGTATGTGGACTAACTGTGACCACTGATTTTATTTCTAACTACTTTCAAGTTATATGTCAAATTTGCCAGAATATATATTTTTCCTTTTTGCAAACAGAACATGTACTCATTACCAATACTGGGAAATCTTTAGTGTTTCTCATATTTCTCATGGATTACTTACGTGGCTTTGTGGTTAAAACTGTAACATATTTAAACATCTTGTAATGTAATTCTTCCAGTTCTGGAGACATAATATTATCTAAATGATGAATTGGTTTTTGTGTTTATGTGCCACTTTATAATAGACATTGTCAGTGGTCTGTTCATGGCCTCTCAAATCCCTTTTCCATTTTTACACATACTGGCTCCCACTGTGTTTTCATCCCTCAAGGCCAGTTTCTGCACTCCTTTATTAGATTCTTGTTATTAGACTCTAGGTCTAGATTTGGGAGTGCCTGGGAAGTTATGTCCACCTGGGGCAGCTGCTAATCAAAGAATAATAATACAATGGCATAAATACTCTCATTTTCTTATTCTTGAATAAGACAACTCTGAGGGTAGGCTGCAGTGTGTGCAGAGTTTCCTGTGTGATTGAACCCAAGTTAGATTACAAGGAACTTTGTGTGACATGATAATTTGCTTGGCATCCTACCGCCTAATGGTTTGTATTGTGTCCCTCAAAAAAACGTATGTTGGAGTCCAAATCCCCATTACCTCAGAATATGACCTTATCTTGAAATAGGTTTGTTACAGAGAGAATAAATTAAAATGAGGCCATTGGTGTGGGACTTAATCCAGTATGACCAGTGTCTTTATAAGAAGAGAGAATTTGGGCAAAGACACACACACAGGGGGAACAGCACGTGGAGATGAAAACAGAGATGGGGTGACGTACTTACAAGCCAAGGAAAATCACAGATTGCCAACAAACCCCAGAAGCTGGGAAAAACATGGAACAGTTTTTCCTTCACAGCTCTCAGAAGGAACCAACCCTGCTGACACCTAGCTCTCAGATGTCTCCTCTTCAAAACCGAAAGAATGCATTCCTGTTGTTTCTGCCAGCCAGTTTGTGGTATTTTGTTATAATATTCCTGGAAACTAACCACTCTTGTGTAATACTTTCCTACTCCCTCCCCACTGCACTGGGAATGTTCTCTGAAAAATCATTTTTATATATGGTACCCATCTCAGTGTTTGCTTCTGGGAAACCCAATCTAAGACAAACTCTTAATTTTATCTCAAATTATTGGTGTGTGAAAAAGATTATTAGGAGAGAATTGGAAAGCCTAGTCTTCTTACAGAAGAAGTCAGACACATTCAGGAATTGAGCATTTAGCCTTCATTATGCCATCGATGAATATCATACCTTTCTCTCTAAGAGATGACAATTACCTCATTAACTTCTCCTCTTATTCTAACAACAGATATCAGCCCTTCTCTCATTAACTGAACCTATTTCTGGATTTAAGTACTTTAATTCTATTCTTAGAATTTCTTGGTTTCCATTTGCCTTTTGCCTTGGTTTTGTGGCCTTCCTTTCATCTTTGGAAAATGCTTATAGATTTGAGCCTATTGCAGATTTCCCCAAACTGTCATTTAGGATCCATTTACTGTCTCCTACTTTTCTTCTGCATTGCAGTTATGCAGAAATGTATCATCAAAATTTATTTGAGAGCCTTTGAACACTGTCAACACACGTACACTTCAGAGTTACAGATTAGATCATGGGTTCCCATTTACCTTTTTAAGCTTTCCTAAAGTCAAGAGTATGTCTTTGAATCTACTGAGCAATTCTGTCCTTCAATATTCTAAATTCTAAATAGACACAGCCACTTTAATTGAAAGGTTTCCATCACACTCACATCCCCAGCCAATTGTCTTCCCTCATCTGAATGAAATCCAGCAATTGCCCATTTGCTTCCTCATGTAAGATGAAATTGTCAACAAGGTAAATAACAAATTTATTAGATGCCATCCTTTTAGCAGAATTAGATTTCTAACAGATGTTCACAGAGTTTAAGGCCTCCATTATTTCCATACAGATGGTTTTGTGTTAATTTGGAAATCTATGAATTTTTATCCATAATCTTCATTGGATTTGAATATATATCAGACTTTCAAAACGTATTTATTTTGCATTTATGTTGTATTTATAGCAGTCAGATTTTGGCAGAGTATTAACCAACAATGATACTAATTCTGTTTATTTTCTTTATTTTCACCTCTTTTACTCATAGACTCTACTTTGCTTCATGAAGCATGTATATGAAAATGAGGCATAAAATTATAAATGTTCTCAATATGTTCATCTTCTGCTGTCTTTTCTTTTGAGTGAGATAGTAGTCATCTTGGGTTGCCATAAGAAAATACCACAGGCTAAGTGACTTAAACAACAGAATTTTATTCTGTCACAGTTCTGGAGGCTGGAAGTCTGAGATCAGGAGCTGTTGGATTTTGGTGAGAGCACTTTCCCTGTTATTCAGGTAGCTGCCTTCTAATTGTGTCCTCACATGAGAGAGAGGGAGTAAGGTTTCTCATACCTCTTCTTATAAGGGCAATGCCCTACTCTCATGACCTCATCTAAACCTAATTACCCCTCAAAGGCTGCATCTACAAATACCATCATATAAAGGGTTAGTTCTTCAACATACAAATTTTAGGGGGACATAAACATTAAGTCCGTAACAATGTCCATTGCTCTGCTCTGCCAAGTCTTGTTAATACGTACGGAAGCATACTGTGTTAAAATCTCAAGCTTACTTAATATGCAATATGAACTTCAAAATGCTATATAGATATCTTAAGGCATAATGTAATTTAAAGCCCTCTTTTACTTACTTCTTCACGAAAGTAAGAAGTTACTCCTTCAATATGGAGTACTCCTGAAGGAGTAACTTACTGGTTACTCCTTCAATATGGCCTTTCTCTATGTGTGCATGTGTATAACTATGTGTATATCTGCATATGTGACATACTAGAAGAGCATCACATTTCAAGTGGATATTTTTCTTCTTTCCATGTGCATACCAATTTAAATAGTTTTGATTACACTGGCAAGTCTGACAACGAATCTGTTTTCCCAGTCTTCATGAGTTTCAACTATCTCCTGCTAGGAGAACATTACTTTGTCACCAGAAACCACAGTACTGAAAAACTGGTATTCTTTTTCAAATAGACTTTATTTATTTATTTATTTATTTATTTATTTTAGAGAGAGAGAGTGCAAGCAGCGGGAGGGTAAGGGAGGGGCAGAGGGAGAGGGAGAGAGAGAGAACCCTAAGTTGATCCCACAGCCCTGAGATCAAGACCTGAGCTGAAATCAAGAGTTGGGTGCTTAACTGACTGAGCCACCCAGGTGGCCCCCTAAAATTGATATTCTTGAATATCAATAAAATGATCAGCTTCCTTGTCCTCATTCTTTTCCGGAGTTTTGACTATCAAAATGAAGACATGACTACTTTGCAGGTGTTTCTAAGACTTTCAGGTTTTTTTCACTCAAGTCTTCAAGGGCATGAGAGACACATCAAGTTTCTCCCAACCAAATTACCTGTTTCAGGCATGAACCAGCATAAATGGATGCCACCACATACTGTCAGTCTAGCAGCCACATCTCAGGTTTATGTCTCAAGTTCTTAGACATACATATAACCACTTTTTTTTCCATTTAATAAACATCATCAGCTACATTTTAACAGAGGTACCATTTTTTTAATTATTTCATTAGCTTGTCTTATCTTACCAATTAGATTATAAACTCATTTATATCTAGTAAATATTTTAAACTATAAGTGGCACTTGATGAATATCTAATTAATTAGCCATGTATGTGTTTGAAAAAGTTACATTAATTTACTATGCTGTAAAATAAAGTTTCTAAATGAGTTGTAGTGGTATAAATTTGACATGGGATCCCTCATATAATGAGCAAAAGATTGTAACCACATGCTTTGCACAAAGTAATCACTCAACAAGAATTAGCTATTGATGTTTATAATAACAGCACCTACCCAAATTAATAATTATTAGGGGTACATTTTTTAAGAGTAATTATTCATTCTTACTATTTTGTGATCAGATGTTAAAAATTCATTAAGACAATTTCGTGAAGAGTAACTGTAGTCTTGACTCTGTGTTGGGATCCTTAAAGGGGCAGAGACAGGGAAGTGATATGCTCACAGTGGCAGATAGGACAGACTGGAAGACAGAGATTGAAGGCAGGCACTTTGTAAAGGACTTCACTTTTAAATGTGGATTTCTCTCTAATACAAATGTCAACAACGCTGTGTAAAAGTGGCGATGCTTGAGGAATTCTGAATCCATAATGAAACATCATCTTTCAACTAATCCACTGTGGCCAGACACATGAAACACCTGCCTGCTTTGTAGATTCTATGCACTGCCTGGACTTGTTGAATGCCTAGATTCTGTAGTGCTTAAAGCAGAAAATGTCACCCTGATTTCAAAGGGAGTTCTTCATGGTTAGGAACTGCTATAAATGATTAATTTCCATGTCAGCTTAAAATTTGGTAGCTTTGTCAGTTAAAGCCATGCCCTTAATGTAGTTTTAATGTTGCCTGGTTTTTTTAAAATTATTATTTAATATAGTCAGTGTACATACTTAACAAAATCTACCTGCAAGTGAGGCATTTTCCAATCAATATTTTAGATTTACCTGATTAAGAAAAAAGTGTGCAACTCAATTATAAGAATTTTCTCAGTGTTTCCTGATAACTTTGATATGGTATATTTAATTTTATGTAAACACAGGCTCTTCTTTTGCCAGAAATAATTATTATAAATCAATGGAGGAATTGACATCAGTTTTTCAAGGTAAAGTATTGAGTCATGCTGACACAATATAGATAAAGACCTTCAAAACAGCTAAGCAACATCATAGGAAGTGAAATATAGGATTTAATTGTCATGATTGCTATGAACCAGCATTAGATTTTCAGTTTATTTTTATAAGAAATTTTATATTTCTTATTTTTCTGTAAAATTCTCAGTTATATTAACATTACAAATAAATTCACATTTGAATAATTTGTAACGTTCTTAAATATCTCAAAAAGATAAAATAGAATCAAGGGATGCAGTAAGGTTATACCTCCTAGGCAAATTTTCCAATACTTGTTTGATAAATATGCATAAACATGTACATAGTTAATAATATATGTAGTTTCTTATACTTTTGAGATATGTCCTATTACTGAGAAGACAATCTTTCTTTTTAGAATGATGGTAATTCATTAAAATCAATAAAGTTTCTCATTTTTGTCAAAACCAGGAACAATACAAAACTAACATAAAATCTCAAGTCTAAAAATCACTTCCAAAAATAATTTAATCATATATTCACTGAACAAATAACCACCAAAAAAGTAAAAACTTGAAGCTCCAAGTATTTTAGCAAACTGCCCAATGTCACAGGGTTAGTTTGTGGTGGAGTAAACAGTAGCACCTAGTCTTTGTGCATTTGCTTTTACTTCAAACACCTAATTTCATGCAAATATTTGTTCAGAAACTTTGAAAAGAGCTCCTTAATTTCACAAATACTCATTTGGTATCTACAATGTACTAGACACAGTGTACCACTAAAAAAATGCATGTGGTCTTTGCCTTCATGTAGCTTGCCATCTGAAGAAATGATATCCCTGGGCTAAGTCCTTTAATACACATGACCTCATTTATCATTAAAGTGAAATAAATACTGGTGTTCCTTTTTTTTTTTTACATTCATGGATGAACAACTGAAAATAGTTTTAACTTGCCCAAAGTCACACAGTTCATTAAGTGGTAGATCTGGGGCACCTGGGTGGCTCAGCAGGTTAAGCATCTGACTCTTGATTTTGGCTCACATCATGATCTCAGGGTCATGAGAGTGAGTCCCCCCCAAAAAGAAAAAAGTGGTAGATCTGGAATCCATCTTTTCTACATCTACATAAGCCTTTCTAGTTTCATTGCAATTACAACTATTGATGTTCTTCACCTGTAACTTCAGGACCTCCCCAGTATCTGAAACAAAAATAATAGAAACAATAGAAACAACATGTATAACCATGCTCTCTTCCCAGTTCCTTCTTATCTACTTGAATATAAAATCAAGTGAACTTACAAGCACAGGGAGCATAACTCAATTCTTAGCTACTTGGTCCACATTACCTTCTTATGTCTCTTCCTGGCTTCAGAGCTAACACATAAGAATGAGAGCCAGATCCCTAGATGGCACCAAATTAAAAAACTCTATGGCATTTTGTCTTCATGTTGGTCCAGTCTAAAGAACTAGGTTTCTGACTAGAGTCATTTCTCTAGTAGTTACTTTGATTAATATTCCTACTACTCTTCACTGAATACAAAGTCCTGACTGGAAACCCAGGTTCCTGTTTGCAGTAATACTATTAAGCTGTTGCTACCAATTCTTTCTTTCTTTTCTTTTTTTCTTTTCTTTTCTTATCTTTTTTCTTTCTTTTCTTTCTTTCTTTCTTTCTTTCTTTTTCTTTCTTTCTTTCTTTCTTTCTTTCTTTCTCTTTTTCTCTCTTCCTTCCTTCCTTCCTTCTTTCTCTTTCTCTCTTCCTTCCTTTCTCTTCCTTCCTTCCTTCCTTCCTTTCTTTCTTTCTTTTTTACCATCATTATTTATTTGGTAATAGTAAAGTCCTCTTGGTTCTTACCAGTATCCCTCTCCATAATGGATAACCATGTTTTCAACCAAATAGCTACATTCTTATGCAAATTAAATGCAATTTTGCTGCTTCCTAAATCCCAAATACCTACCATTATTTGTAATCCCCAATTCTGATTCTGGAAGTCTCACTTACCAAGACAGCATTGACAGTTTTTATATTATGAAAGTTTGCAGTAGTCTTTAGACACCATGACTTGTTACCTGGATTTTCTTTGAAATTATGTGTTCTAAGAAGCTCAGATCTTTAAGACACTCCTGTGCCTCATCAAACATACACACACACACACACACACACACGACACTAGATCTGGGATCTGGCATTTTCTAGACAAGTAGAAGACCAACCTTATTCTCTATTCACGCTATGCTTATCCTCTCTATACCAGCTCAGCTCTCAGCTCTGTGTCTGAGTACTCACTCTGCCTTCATGGCAACGTTGGATCTATTGTGGGTACCTTGTTCTTTCTGCTTCTCTAGACTCTGTCCCACTGCTTTCCATTCATGATTGTGGCTTGTCCTCTTCCTACCAGCTTTACCTGTTTAAAATGGTATAAGACTAACCATAGCCTGGTTTGGTTAGTTATAGCTATGTCTGAATCTCTATTTCTTATCTGTTAACTAGGTTGATTCACTATCCTCACCATGCCACGATTCATGTTTCATTCTTTATTCCAGGATATCATGCAAATTCATGAAAGATGCTTCCCTGAAATTGAGGTACACTGTATTGATAGATTTATGCTAATCTTTAGCCTTGCTAGACTGCCAAAAGGAGAAATTAAAGAAGAAAAGAACCTTATTTTTGCCACGTATAGCCAATCAAGAAGCATTCATTGCCCTGAATGGAGATCACCAGACATTTTGCCATATTTTGTTTTCAGTGACTCCATGCTGGTTTTGAACAGTTGTTACTTCTCATAAGCCATTCTTTAAAAATTGGTCCTGGATTTGGTCTGAGATCAACATTTAGCCCCCTAATCAATCATTAGGCAGCTTATGGCTTTTCCTCTCCTCCTCTTACTCTCTACATTGTTGTTATTACTATTATTAGTTTGAGAAACATTCACTAATACTTTAGCACCTTTTCTTCTCTTTAACAATGCCTAAGATCGGTTACAGTGGTCTGTCTTGCAGGCAAATTCCTTCATTGTTTGGGATATATTTCATCTGAGCCAGATAAGCTGAACTATTCAGAGTGACTATTAGAATCTTTTACCCACTTTGAACTGAAATCCCTCTAAACATTCATTCTATCCTTTTTAGTTCATACATCATTCACAATGACAGAGAAGACAAGTAAAATAGAGTTGAGTGGTTTTGCCACCTTGTCACATATCAACATTCAATCATTAGCTCCAGGAAGCATACCTATCCCTCTTTTTTTTTTTTCTATTTTTGAAACAACTTAAAAACCCTTTGAATTTATTACATTTTTTTCCTTGGAATGCCTTGCAAAACTAAACTGCCTTGAAACTTCACCATCTTAGTGCATTTTCTCCTACCTGTTCTGTCAAATATTATGCTGGTTATACCCTCCTCTTTACAACTTCCCTGCAGAGCCTTTTATCATTTGCTACTTTATAAATAGTGAATCCTGGTACTTGATTTCCACAAGCATAACAAATGTCATATTTTAAAGCTAAACTATGAATGAGGAATTATATTTGAAGAGGACTGTCAGATTCTGTAAGATAGCCCAGTACTGACCCCTGAAGGGGCTCAGATGTTGGAAGGGAGTAGAGGAGGACTTGAAGAAGTAGGAAGGAGAATGGAGGGTAAGGAGAAATGAAACAGAAGCTTTAAGGAATATAGGTGTTTACAACAGTCTAGCAGGCGGGAGGAATATGATGGAAATTTTTTAAAAGTTGTGAGATATAAATGTGGGTGTGTATATTTTCTAAACATCTATCTAGTGGATATCTTTATACATTTTCCATGTATCTATCTAGTAACTATCTTGAAACATTGATCTGTATCAACTAAAAAGAATTATCTTCCCTTCCAAATTGTCCCATTTTCCACAGTCATTTTTAAACAAAGACAGTTTTATTTCCTTGACATACTAACTGCTAATAAATAAAATATGTTTCTATCACTTTCCTGTTCCTATTAAATTGCTCATTTTTAATGCAAGTAAACATGGGGGTAAAAAGTTTTATCCTTCATGTTATAAGTTTTTGCACTAGATTTTCCAATGTAATGTGTTCTAAAATTATTAGAGAAGATATTTTGGTAGACACTGGAAACTTGCTTTCATTTCATCCCATAAATATATAACTATATCTATAAGTAAATATTTTATTCATGTTATATTTTAACTATGAATATAAATCAATGGATTATAAATAAAATATCTATGCATATGAGACCATATGCATAATTTTGCTTGTATATTTTAGGTTTTCTTATTTTACTATCAGTCATAACTTCTGAATACATATTAAGCTAAGTATTTCTCAGTTTGTTCACAGGTTATTTGTTTTATTTGTAAAAAGAAAGTTTAATATTTAACTGTCAGTTAAAATACTGATGGTGCCTAATACTGAACCACATTTCAGTAAAAAAAAAATTCTCAGTAAAATCAGAAATAAATATTTTTTTCTGAATTCTTAAATCTCTGTAATCCCACTTTTTGGCTAGAAGTTTAGAATTACTTAAGCATAATTAAAAGAAGCACTCTATTGTCATGGCTATTGGTTCCTGTCACAGGGAGGAACTCTGCCTTCTTTGCCCAGGGTGGATATTTTCATTCGCTTACCTGTTATTAATTCGATTTCAAAAGGTGCAAACTAAAGTGTTGCCTGATTTGGTAAAATTAAAACTGTAGTTTGGGATTATGTTAATGATTGGGATATTAGAAATCCACCAATACTAAACTCAAAAGTTACTTGGGCAGTAAATTTACCAGGAGACTAGAATTCTAGGCTCCTTTAGTGAGCATAACTCTCAGGTGGAAACTTGGTCCCTAGGTGTATTTTCTTCTACTTGTGTTTGTTTCTAAAATAATTTTGAAGAAGCTAAATCTTCCTTCCTGTCTTAGAGGTGTTTCTTAGCTACTGGTGTAGTCTTTTGCCATGGTATTTCTGAGGACATGCAGGAAAATGAAGAACTGTGATTGGCCGTTGCCCAGTTTGGCCATTCATTGCAGGAATATTACAGATATAATTCTCATTTTGGGTGAGAAGTTGAATCACAGAATCTCCAACACCTAGAAGTTGTACGACCATAACATTCTTTAATATATGTGAAGAAAAAGTGGAATTCAGCATATGTGGGGAAGGTAGAAAAAATACGAGAAGCTAAAAGGTATTATACAGTTTAATAATGATCATCATTATGCACCCCATACCAGTTTACCATCATTTTAGTTTTAGGAAGCTATTGTTGACACTGGCTTCTTCAGGAAACCAATTCTCTTCTCAATCAGATTCTATCGGGGGGGCAGAGACAAAGTATCATTTCCAAGGTCCCTCTGTGTCCAAGAAGCCATCCTGTCTCTGTTTCTTGATTTTATATCAGAAACAAACTGAAGCTATTTTTCCCCTAAGATCTTTCACTAAACCCCAAACTTTTGAGAAATATGTTTAAACAAGATGATCATGAAGGTATCTAACCTATTATGATTCTTAAAATCCTTTCTTCTCCCCAAGTTTAAGTCCATGCACCCTGGAGTGGAGAGAATCAAGCTCATTATGTTGTTTATCCCAGGTAACTATAGAAAGTGGGAACTTCTAAGTTTCACACCCAACAATTAGCTACTTTTCTATCTTTACTACTGTGAGTATAATTGGATTTGAATGAATAGGATAAATGATAAGAGCAGTCTCTATATGGGGTGGCTGAAAAATTCAATAACCTGAATCCTATGTGAGCGTTATAAATATATACTATGTTAAAAATAATAAAAATATTATGGAAAATTAACAAACTCATATTAATGTCAGCATTCTATAAATCAATTTCTACATCACTGTTTAATATATATCTCTCATAACTGCAACTCTACAATTTTATTTGAAGCATTTTCTGTGCTGTTTCTTTCTTCTGGTCCTCTTAGAAAAACTTAGCTCATAACTAATGTGTAAGCATTTAATACATGACTACTGACTGAGATTATTGACAAAAAGAATGAATGAAATAGGTAAATGGCATGACTACAAAATCTAATTCTAACAAATTTTTAAATAAAATTCAAACTATTTAAGTCATTCCAAGTTTAAAAACATGACAATTTATATCTCAGAGTACTAACAGATACAAATTTCTATCTTTCCTAACTATTTAAAGATAGAGAAGACCATGTTCCTGTACAAAAATAATCCTTCTTTTTATACTTGAGATTCCATACCCTGGTACTTATATCTAAATCATTTTCATCCCTAATAATTTCTTTTTTTTTTCAATGTGTAAAATTGCTTAGCATGCTTCATTTTTAACTACAACATCAAAAACAAAAGTGTCTACCCTTTTCTCATCCCTCTCGCTACAATCAGTCTTCTTTGTCTAATAATTAAACTTTTAATCTGTCCTTTCCTTCATAACACCACTGACACTTAGTTGTCAAAATGCATAAATGTTTCACTATTGCCAAAAGCAGGGAATACATTTCAATCTCAATCTGACCTAATATCTCCATGGTATTTGAGAATGAAGCTCACTCTCTTGTCTCTTGGCTGCCATCTTATCTTTTTCTTGGATTTTCCTTTCCATTTAAGAGTTCTCTGACTATACAGATTTTTTCACTCTTTTAACTATTGGCTTTTTCTTCTATCTTTTGTTTTTCTCTTTTCATCTAATTTTAGTTTACACTTTTATTGAAAAACTCCTTTAATTCATGACTTCAGTCACCCATAAACCAATGATTTCCAAATCTGCAACTCCAAGCAAACTTCCCACTTGAACTCAGGCATTGTATTTTTGTCCCTTTAATGGATATCTCTGTATATGTATGTATAAATGATAGCTCAGCTTTACTCTCCAAAATGAACTTACAGATCCTTAATACCTTCTTTGGTGCATCTCCCTTCCATTTTTATGATCATATTAGTGAAAGGTACTCAACAAAATTCATTTTCCTCTCCTTATAATTGAAACACAATTAAAATATATGTTTCAACCTCCCTTGCTCTTAGATGTAGTCATAGGACTGAGTTCCAATGGATGTAATAGGCGAGTAAGTAATATATTCTATTTACAAATATGGCCCCAAACAATCCCCAGGCTCCTTTGTTCTAATTTTCTTTCAGCGAGAAGGAAATGAGACAAAACTGATTGTTATAAATTGGAAATCAGAAAAATCTCTGTCAGTTTAGAGACCTGAATGACTGTGTTGAGAGCTGCCCCACACAATCCCATTTTATGAGGAAGGAATACCTTCTATTGTACTTACACCATCAGCCATTTGGGGGACTTTACTAATTTAATTAAGCCCTAAAAAAATGGACACAGATAAGCCCAAAACTTGGATGTCACTGTGGACTTCTGCATTTTTTGATACACTCAGTCATATAGATATATACACATATACACACATGTGTATACACATATTATCTAGCGATCTATCTAGCTAGCTAGCTATTCATCCTGTTTTTCCTTTTAGGTCCCCACCATCATTTAATTCAGGCATCCATCTCTTACCTAAAAATTTTCAATGAACTCTTAATAAGTTTTCCTAAATATAGCTTCACCCTTACTTATCCCCATCTCCGCTCAATCTTGTATACAAAGTAATGTTTCACAATTAAATGCTTATTTAACTCACCTATTTGAAATATTTTAATTACTGTCATTTTTAAATTATGTGATATTTAATGAGTGCTATGATTCATGCATCTCTAGACTGGCGTATAAAAAAGCATAATCCTTAATTTTAAGGTAGAATTAGACACATAAAAATAACTATAAGAACACAGACCTCTCCCCTTGTGCACAGGAAAAAAGTCAACCGCTTGACATGGCATGAAAGGACTTAGTGAATTTCTAGAAGATATTAAACAGATGTTTTGAGAGCATTTGGGAGAAAATGCAATGATCATTAGGAGCCAGCATGGGCTTACAAAGAGTAACTTCTTTTTGATAGAGTTGTTAGACTGGCAAATTAGGTGAATTTTATAGACAAACTTTGTTGATTTCAGCAAAGTTTTGTGTGTCCTCAGTAAAGTTCTTTCACTAAAAATTTGGGAAAATATTAGTTAGGAGGCAAAATATTAGAATGTCATTTGATGGATATATAATTAAAGTCCTTCATATGTTTGTTAGTAAGTTCTTCCCACCTGATCCTTTTTGAAAATTTAATGATGTGTTTGAAATCATAAAAGAAAAGCTAATATAATTTTAAATTAAAAAACCTGATTAAAATGATTAAATGCATTAAATGAAAGAACCTCAATTCAGAAAACTATTTCATCACACTAGGCTTAAATCAACAAAGATGATAAGTTATCTAAAATATATTTATTGTAAAACTTCATGCCAGGCATTGTGTTAGACTACTTAAAATATAAATTTTCTTCTCACCACTTTAATGAACTTATGAATTAGGAATTCATATTGTGCCTCCATCTTATAGATGAAGAATTCCAAGTTCCCACAAATTAGAAGTCACAATTAAAGTCACTCATCCCTTAAAGCTGTAAAACTAGATTTGGGACACAGTCTTATTATGAAGAACATGATCTTAGAATCAGCTAGCACTGTATTTCTGTTGATATTTAATTAAAATATGTTTTAAATTATGTGCTTTATGTGTTTGTATTCAAATAATTCACATCACAAGCACAGCACTGCAGAAATGTGACTTAGCAACAGCCATATGAAAAATAAAATGACAGCAGTTTAGGTAACTATAACTTGAATAGTAGAGATCGAATCCACTAGGAAATCTTTAGTTACATGTAATTGAAAAACCAGCTCAAACTGGCTTAAACCAAAAGAAAATCTATTATCTCAACTAGAATGAAATCCATAAGTAGGTGGCTCCAGGCTAGATGTGATAAATGACTCAGTGATGTTCCCATGGTCTGAGCTCCTTTCTAGCTCTTCTTGTTTTTTCTTACACTCCAACCTCAACGTTTAAGTTTTGCATGACCTGTTTTCAGGTAAAGCTGACTGGAGAGACTGCAGACATAGTTTCAGGCAGTTCCAGACATCCTTTATTTATGAAAACAAACAATCTTATGTTTTAGTGTCTCCTTCTCAGGGAAGAGGAATCCTTTCCCAGAAGACCAGAATAGGTCAGAATCGGATCAAATGGTCATTCTTAAACCACAAACAAAGAGAACTAAATCAAAAATATTATCTTACACCAAATATAATTTGCCCCTGGAGCTGGAGAAGGTGTCACCCTGCCTTACATTTTTCTGAGGAAGTAGAAGACATCCAAACAAAATCAGCCTGTACTAAAAAGAAGAAGGAAACTGAATGATTAACAACCAAAATGTCTACTACAACATCAATGTAATATCAGTTACTTTCCCCCTAAATTCAGTCCTATGTGTTATTCACAAAGGTGGTCTTTGATTGTAAACCAAATACTGTAAGGTGCCTTTAACTATATGAACTTTTTGTTTTCACTTCATATCCAGTCAACATATTTTTGAGATTCAGCTCCCAAATTCCTCTTAATCAAATATATAAATGAGCATTACAGAAGTGGCTGATGATTGTGTAAAGAACTGATATTTTGGGGAAAAGGGAATGGGCAGTGTTAATCAATGTAAATAAATTTCCCTATAATTAAAAATTCACTTTGTAAGGCATAATTAATAAACACAATTTATTGTATTACTATTGCTATTTCTATTATTATTATTTCACAATTGCCCTTTTCAGCCATAAAAACCTCGGTCTTCTTCCCTTTCTAAGCATCTTCCCCCATGAGCAGTCAAATTTCCTGCAGTACTGTCCCCAACTCCTACCTACTAAACATTGATATCAAAACTCAGTATGGCTTGCCAAAACCCTAGCTCCTTAATTAGAACAAACAACCTTCCTTTAAATGCTGTTTAGCACCTCTCTTTTTTACTTGAGTATGCAACACTCAGCAACACCATCTCATATTATTTTTGAGACTACATCTTCCAAATACATAAGATATTCTCTCAAAGAGGAAGTCTGAAGAAAGAAATTTCCATGAGAGTTGGTATTTTCCAGTTCACATCAGTGGGACAATGCTTATTACTGGACAGTACAATTTCAAAAGACACCATCTATGTCAGTGAGGCTTCTGGAAACTACCCCAACTGCTAAGAAAAGCAAAAAATCTGAAGATAAAATGACTAATAGAAAAAAAAAAAAAGTGGGGCGCCTGGGTGGCTCAGTCGTTGAGCGTCTGCCTTCTGCTCGGGTCGTGATCCCAGGGTCCTGGGATCGGGCCCCGCATCGGGCTCCCTGCTCAGCCGGAAGCCTGCTTCTCCTTCTCCCACTCCCCCTGCTTGTGTTCCCTCTCTCGCTGTCTCTCTCTGTCAAATAAAAAAATAAAATCTTTAAAAAAAAAAAGGAAAAAAAAAGTTATTTTCAAATGTTTGAAAAACCTGAAAGGCAGAAAATGCAGAGAATGAAATGTAAATCATTTTTAATCAAATATACATATTCTCCACTTTAGGAGGATTTTTATACAGATATATAAACACATAAACAAAATGTAGGCAACAACTTTTCAAACTTAGACTACTATCATTTCATAAATTGGTATTTTTTAATGTCTAATGTGAAAATTTTTCATGTAATTACATATTTTTAAGAGTATGCTTTTAATCAAAGAGTTTTTGAGCATGGGAATAATGTAATCAAAATTATTCATTATTAATATTAAACTAGAACTAGTCTGTGATTGATTTGATTACAGAAAAACTGGAGACAATAGAAAAGTTGTCACTGCGCTTTCCAAAATGGTAGACAAATAGCTGAATGTGACTTTTGAGAACTTGAAATGTGACCAGCATCACTAAGAAACTAAATTTTTAGTTGCATTGAATTAAATTAACTCAAATTTGAATACCCACATGTGGTTAGAAGCTAGCGTATTGACAATAGAGATCTAGCACCTTTCCATCATTGCAGAAAGTTCTAGGATAGTCCTGATTTGATAGATATGAGAAAACCAGAGACAACAGTGATGGGTTTGTGACAGAAAAGGAACTAACTCACACAGAAATCATTTAAAAGAAAAGGCCAATGAGATTTTAAAACTGATTGACAATTGAAGTTTGAATGAATGAAGAAGTTCCCCAGCTCACAGGTTGGACTGATGCCTGAAAAGAAAATCTTTAAAATGTATACTTTTAAGCTACTTAGAAAAAGGTAAACATAAAATTTTTAAAAAGTAATTTTCATATATGCAGTAACAACAGGTAATTTAGACCTGGAATAGTATAATTATTTAATATTTAGTCAGTGCTTATTGCATTTGAGCTACTATTGTAGCACTTACTATATTGTTTTATTTAATCCTCAATGTAATACTATGATATAGTGTTAATTCAATGTGCAATATTACTATTATCCCAATAGTGAGTATTCAGAGACAAAGGTTTAGAAAAAGTTAAATGCCATTTAGAATACTACAAAACTAGATAATGACAGAGCAGGAATTTCAACTCTCATCTATTCAACGTTGGTATACACATTTTTAAAAAAGATTTTATGTATTTATTTGAGAGAGGGAGAGAGAGAGCATGCACAAGTGGGGGGGGGGCAGAGGGAGAGGAAGAAGCAGACTCCCTTGCTGATCAGGGAGCCCAACGTGGGACTTGATCCCAGGACTCTGGGATCATGACCTGAACCGAAGGCAGTTGCTTAACTGACTAGCCACCCAGGCACCCTGGCATCCACATTTTTAATTGCTAGGCTCCACTACCTTGTGTTCTATAGGGTGCTGCTTAAAGAGCCTTATCTAACATATTCTTTCTTTAGTCTTTACTAGTGTGAGAGGCAGCTGCCATCAAAGGATATGCAGTGCTGTGATCAGTTAATACAGATATTTCAAAATCTATAATAAATCTGATATTCTTTTATTTTCTGAACACATGACCAAAGCCCTTGCATTCTACATAGAAAATGTTCATTATGAATTTACTGAGGCAAAACTAAGTCCTATAATTAATATGAATTATAAATTAAAATATATACTATTAACATTATAGTAATTACTATAAAATAAATTGTATTTTAAATCATATTGTAACAATTTTATTTCTTGTGAGTAAAATCTGAGAACTATAAAGCTTGTGCATCAATAAATGTATCATCGTGGCTATATAGTTTAGATTTTTATTTTTAATTCCCAATCTCCTCATGTTTTTACCCCAACTCAAGAAATTATTCAAACTTATCACTATTTCTATTCCAACCCCAGAGTGTCCTGCACATGTTAATATGTAATTTGAATTAATAATTTATCACACACTTGCCTTGTGAAAAAGAATAAAACACTTTGCAATTACAACAAAATGAAATGATTAAGGCTAAAATGTGTTTCTATTTCCCTTGGCTCTTAGTAATAGAAAGAGAGGACACCTTGAAAGAAATCCACTGACTTCTTTGTCTTTTCTTCTCTGCTAGCAAGCAGCTTGCTTAGAACATAATCTACAGGATTTTCACCTCTCAGTCTGTTTCAAAAAAAAATCTCTTTCACATGATTGTTAAATAATGTGTTTGGTTGGCAGAAACTTCTATTATTTGGAGACGTACCCCAGAGTATAAAGAGCAATTCATGTTCAAAGAAAAGAGACAAATGAGATGTTTGTTGATGATATTAGAGACATTATTGATACTTTTCTCTCTGATACTATCCTCAGAAATGGAGGTCACCTTTACACATCATAACCAAAGATACAAAAACTATACAGAAAAGGAAGCATTGTAAAATTGGTAACATTTGCTAGCAAAAAGAAGGAACCAAAGGCTTTAAGACTCTTTAGAGAAATGATACCCAGAACTGGTAGCAAGAATACTATAGATAGACAGGTCCTAAAGGGAGGGAAATGTTTAAAGAGAAAGAATAAGGAAGAATTAAGAGTGAGGAAGCATGCATGTAGGTCTTATCCTGAAGACTTAAGGCCTTTGTCTCTTATGGGTACAAACAAGGTAGACCCAGGCCTAACTTGTCTACTCATCTTTGCCCAGGACCATACAACTTTGGTACAATTCCAGGATGCTTAAGGTAATAAATATTTCAACTTGTATTACTGTTCACTAGTGAATATTAAAATCCTTTTTTCTTTCTTTTTTTTTTTAAGATTTTATTTCCTTATTTGTCAGAGAAAGAGCATGCTCACAAGCAGGGAGAGTGGCAGGCAGATAGAGAAGAAGACTCCCTGATGAGCAGGGAGCCTGATGAGGGATCCTAGGACCATGACCTGAGCCAAAGGCAGAGGCTCAACTGACAGACCCACCCAGGCATCCCTAAAATTCTTTTTTCAAACCTGAGAAACAGCAAGATACGTGACTTGGTAATTTTTATTAGGTTTGAGAATTTTCTGATAGTTCCTTAGAGGGAAAAAAAAAAAAGGAAGAAAGAAATTTGTAACTGGTGTCTTTATTAGTTAGCCCTTATCTGACACTGTTAAAAAATAAAATTTTCTTGCTCAGTATCTCTGATCAGCAGCCACAGATGTGTTCTGTATTATTTGTTGCTTACTACAGTTTATTAAGAGCCACAGATTCATAAGCTTATTATTTCTTTTTTTTGGGGGGGGAAATTTAAAAAAGATGTTGATTTTTAAATTTATTACTAATTTATTCACGGAAATAAAGTAGCCATTACCATTAAGAACACTTTTTAGGATGGTATACAATCATGTATCGGTTAAGATTTTGGCATTTAAGATTAAATTAAACATTTTATGAATTTAATTAAAATAAATTCAACTTGTGTCTCCAACTTTATATTGGTCATAATACTTTTCAGAGTGTGCAGTATTTGAATCTGAAGATGAGAAGCACACAAGCATCACAATGACCTCTTTTTAAAGTTGTCTAGATATCCATTTTGGACATTGGGTTAATGGTTTGAAAACAACTGCATTACACTACATTTATAAGCAAACCAGAAAAATTTTATTTGGAGACTGCAGCTTTTTATTTTTATTTTTTTAATTTTTTTTAAATTTTTAATTTTTTTTTGAGAATGCAGCTTTTTAATGGAGATTGAAAAAAAGTAGGCAAAGTGTGAGATAACAGCTATCCCTTAGGAAATAATCTTAATAGTTAAAAATCTTTCATAAAATCTTATTAAAATTTAGGAGGCAACATTAGTTTAACATTTGACAGATATGAGAATAATTCTCAGTAAGAATCTTGCCTAATAATACTAGATCTTGGATTAGTATAATTTCTAGTTGCAGATGTAAATCTTCAAAGAATATATGTATTAGGTCCAAGTGAACCAAATATGTAATAGTGCTAGATGATCCTGTACCTTTTTGTAAATTCTTGAAAATGAAAATAGTATACTTATGATTCCTTCATAAAAGTGTCCCTAAACCATAACAACTTCAAAGTACTTTGACTTTTATCAGAGAATAGCATATTCAACTCCTATCCTTCTGTTTTTACTTGTCATATAGGAATAATAATGACAACAGAATTATAAATTCTGCCTTGAAAAGATGAATATTGTTGCTCTTCCCAATGCTTACTTCAAGCTGAATCCCTGCTATCAGCAATACTTAACCTCCCTTGTCAAAGCAGTAAAAACTAAAGGCATTAAATTAGTATCTAAAATCAAATTTTTAGCTTTATCTATAAAATTATGTGTTGTATCCGGACATAGGACAGCAAAGGTCATATAAAATATATTCAGAGACTAATGTCATTATGAATGTAAAGGTTTTAAAGGTTTCATATATACATATATTTTTTCCTAACAACTTAAAACTCAATTTTTAAAAACTGCCTTACAATATCAGGCAGGTGTCCAAATGCTGAGTTTTAAATTCAGCATTATCTTAACTCTTTGTAAAGATAAGTTGTTATACAAACATTAAAAGTGCAATAAGCTAAAAACACAACAAAATACCCTTGGTTTAGTATAACTAAAATTAATAAATAAAGCAGAGCACTAAATGATCTAAGAACCTGGTCACCAGAACAGAGCATCAAATAACAATGAACGAACATTACAGCCCAAAGAAAGCAGCAGAAAAATCTCACAGTCAGGTTGTGTTCATGTGAATTTTTTTTTAACACCACTGTTCCCACACTTCACAGGCCCTATCCTAGACAAAAATCCATCAATACCAACTTAATACCAAGAAATTCTGAATTGATAATTTAGCAAAATGCAGTTTGGCTTACTGCCCAAGGTGGTAAGAAAAATAAGTTCAGGAAAACATGCTACAGAGCTTGAGCTAACCTGCAAAAATAAACAACAAATATTATTGTGGCTACAGATCAAGAATTTGTTTTAAAAAAAGAAAGATTTGGCATTTAAAATGGAAACTTTCCAGTACATTCCAAAGGTATACTGAAAAGACCAGTAATGAAACAATGATGACCAAGACAGCAGAAGCACCCACAACTGAGATACACTTTGTTCTATGAAATGAGAGTCCACAGGTTGACAGAAAAATATTCTAATTTCAAAAGTCAACTATACGACACCCTATTTGCCATTACTAATTCCATTAAAATTACTAGGATTTCAAAAGTGGCACTGTAAAAAATGGTACTTCCAGGATTCAACCCAAAAGCCCAAACCAACCAATACAAGAATATTAGATGACATTTAAAGTAGCCTCAACAAATGTGTGATATTTCTCCTTTACAATTTATATTTTAGTTTTCTTTCTCAGCTCTTAAAAACTGTAGTTGGAATTTCTAAAGCTTCAAGACCATGCATTTCTTATCTTCTCTCTTAATACAGCAAACACTAAACATAACACAACTTGTCAACAGTATCACTTAAAACACTGTTCTGACACAACTGAGGATCTGCTTCTTGGCTCCTCAAATTGGTGGTGCTATTTTGCTCAACAACTATTTGCTTATGGTCATATCTGGTCCTTGGACAACCTATTCACAATGTAGTGGACTGTAGCTCTAAAGTCTACCTCATTTTTCAGAATCATCAGTGGTATTTTACCTCAATGTGTAAGAATATGGAAGAGGGCCTTCCAAGTTGAACTTCCTAATACTCACAGTTTGAAATGGTCTGGAATGGTTGATCACATTTTTAAGATCTAACTCAGCACACTTATACAGAGGTAGTAGATGCCTTTGGTGAATCCCAAGGACTGCCCTAGCACAAGCCTCTCTCAATCTGCTCACCAAATCTAAATCAGCTCCCCCAATGAAAACAAGTTCAAGTTCTGTTTCATAATAAGAAAGTGAACAATCAAGTCTTACAATCAAATTATGAGTTATACCACCTAAATTCTGGAGCAAAGAGAAAAAGTCAAATTTAGGAGCTATGCTCATGGTTTAAAGCTTCTAAAAACCACATAAAACAAGAACAATATCGTTAACATCTTGGGTCCAATGTGCTATAGTGATATTATCACAACTGTTTCATCAATGTAAGAGCTGAATCAATTTCTATGTTGAGAAAATATACATGCATACTACCATTTCTCTATCAAATACATATACATCTCATAGAAACACATCCTCATAGGAAACACTGATTTTACATTGTCTTTTTGAAAACAATTTTGCATTGAATTATAACAAAATTACAACTCATTGTTGTATATCTTAAATTAGAGATGTTTACACAGAGAATTGTAGTAATGTACAAGAGCACTTCAATAAGAACTGGATGAACAATGCTTAAAGCAAAAAGTTTTTATAACCAAGCTGTACGAACATTAGGGGGCTTAGGTCTTAGCAACAGACCACTTGACGTGTCAAAAACTGGTCGCTCACTCTTACAACTGAGACCACTGGTAGCACTGGATGTTCTAGAAGCTCCTCTTAATGGGCTATACTGGCCAAGAGTTGATCTCACTCGTCTTGAGGACGGTGATGAGCTGAGATAACCCATATTGCGATGATAGTCCATCAGTTGGTCAGAGCGTTTCATACCAACTGTTGGCTTCACAGCTTCAAGCCTTTCCAATAAAGCCAAATTTTCTCTTTCAATCCTTTGTTGTTCCCTCTGTCTGTTGAGGGCACTATGATATAACTTAGGGGGATGAACAATCGATCTTCTAGGAATCGTACTTTTGTTTCCTGATTTTTCAGCCTGTCTTGACAGTTCTTAAAAAAGCCTCTGATTTTCCCTGTCTCACTTCCTCTCTTGTGAAAGAGTAGTTTTTCCTTGGTGCTACCGAAGGCTGATCAAAGTGATGTTTTTGTGGTCCTTTTTTATCTAATTGCAGAAATGCTTTCAACAGATGATTGAGGTCCATTGTGTCATGTAAGGCTTTTTGTTTATATCTGTGGTCTGAACCGGAATCTAACACTGAAGATTTTGATGTGAGATCAGGCCCATGTTTTTCTTGCCCTTTTTTGGTTGATTTCAACGATTTTGAATTATTTTTTAAATCCTCAACATTTCCATATACTTCTTGACTCACATTTTCTCGCCTTTTAACTTTTACTTTTTGATCATTTGATGCTCCCAGTTCAAAAGATTGAACAGGGCTGTTGTCTGGAGTTGACAGAGGAGTGACATCTGTCACAGTATCTTCAGATTCCTCATGGTAGTCACTGACTTTTGGTTTACCTGAGGCTGTATTCCTGTTGATTTCATTCCTGGTTTATATTTCTGTTTTAATGACAAGTGGGTTACACCACATAGACATTTCTTTAATGATGGCGATGAATCAGAAATACAGATATCAGACCCTACATCTGAACAATCTGTGCCTGTACTTGAAGATAAGGAGGACAAAGAGGAAGAGGAGGAGGAGGAATTACTTTTGGAATACTTTTTACTTATGTTTTTTTTAAAGTTATTAGATGGTTTAGCTGACTTGGACCTGACATGTTGCTTTTTCCCATCATCACTGCTTTCCTCTCCATCAGTATAATAATCATCTTCACCTTCTTTTATAATTTTGGGACTTCTACTTGGAGTGGGCAAGTGTATTTTATGCCCTGTTGTAGCATCCCACAATTTTTTTTGATCTTGAAGTGGTCAATGATAAAGAATTTCTGGTTTGCATATTATCATTTTCTACAGGGTGGTGTTCTGGAGTAATTTTCTCCCTTATTGCATTTTCCTTCCTATGTATTCCAAATTTCAAGTTTACATTTTCTGTATCTTTATTTTCCCTTTAGGGTCATCATTTTGCTTGCCAAAAACTGAGTTACTTTCACATTTCTTTGCTTCTTCAAAGTCACTGTCAAAGAAGGAATGGTCCACTTCACCTTCTGATATATCTATAAACCAATCCATGATGGTAAAAATATATCTGGTTGGTTCGGCAAGTTGAGCATGTGACTCTTGATCTCAGGGTTGTGAGCTAGAGCCCCACGTTGGGCGTAGTGCCTACTGGTGCTGTGGCCGTCACAGCCGTCTCACACGCCGCCAGCGGCCTTCCAGGGTCGCGCGCATGCCGAGCTCATTACTTCTGATTAATGATCCACAGGTGGCCTGAGGTGGCAACCTCAGGTGATGGCTCCCACATGTCATGACCTAGGGTAACTCATATCATGATAAAGATCGGGTAGTTTCCTATCCTGCAATATAAACTAAAAGCTTGAGTCTATCCTCATGATCTTATGCAATTATTTCATGGGTATTTAAGTTCTTTCCCTAAAATTTTTGTTAAATTATCTCACAATTTAGTCTTCTTCCTGATTCTATTGTTAGTAAAACTTTCACACACGCTTAAGATAAATTTGTCTAAGACATTTGGTTTAAGAGGGGGTATTCCACACGGGTTCATGAAGAACAACTCCAGGATAATTCCCCAGGGATCATCAGAAGGGACAACCTCCATCTGACAACCTGACCAGACAGGCTTGTCCACTTCTGTATATACATTCCACAGGATTAGGATTCCTATAAAATACAGTATGCCCAGTGAAATTTAAATTTCAGATACAGCATTGTTTAGCTATAATGTATGGGATATAATTATATTTAAAATGTATTTGTTATTTATCTGAAATTCAAATTTAACTAGTCACAGATCAGAGAAGGAAGAAGCTGAAAACAGGTTATATAACTTGCCTAAAATCTTTCAAGAATAGAAATGATATCCTTCAAAACATGTCATTTGGAGAAATAAGTAGGAAGAGGTGCAGTTAGAGCCCCTAGCAAAAAGAGAGGCACTATAAAAGTAGGAAGAAGTTGGGAGAAGACTACAGGCGTTAGAATTGGTTACTTTCTTTTGGGGAGAGGGGGATTCAGCTCTTATAGAAAACTGAAAAAGGATGGACCTTGCTACATTGAGTCACATTGGTTCACATTTCATCAGAAATCAAAAACAAACAAATAACAATTCCCTTTATTAATCCATAGCTAACTTTGAAAATGAAGGCATTTATATAATTTCATGTGAAAATAACTTGGGATTGAAATTAAAAGTTTTTCCTCTGATTAACTGGGCAAAATATATCCTATTATCTAATTTCTCCAAAACTCACTTTTCTCATCTTAAATCAGCAAAACAATCCTGCTCACCTAAGAGCTGTGAGGAGTTTTCATATAAGTAAGATACTCAGTTCAGTGCCTGAATTATATTAATCACTCCATACAGTTTAACTAGTATCGTTAAGACAATATAGCTCTAATGTATAAATAAAAATAAATGTTGACAATTATTTTTTATCTAAATAGATATTTTTTACAAAACTAGATTTCATGTTGCCACAGTATCCTTTACTCCTACTAGAGCTGTGCTCTGGGACACAGTAAATACTAAAAAAAAATTGTTAAAGGAATGAATATGTTCAATATAAGCATACAACTTATTGTCCTATGACAACTTAGAACCAATTTCTACTATCTTGCCTCAGATTTTCAGAACTTTGACTTTGGTCCTAGAAAAGTTATTTCTATGAAGCTATATTTTAATTTGCATATCATCATTAAAGATTTTGATTTTCTTGTGGCCTGACTGAATTTTATTTGATTAATCTATGATGGAAGATGCAAAACTCACATCTTAATTATCAATATGTTATTATAAATAAAGTTTTTAAAAGTATATAATATATAAAATGTATAAAAATTACATAAAAATAAAGTTTTGTTTTTAACTTTTCTTCCATTATAGGAGTTTATAGCTACCTTGTTCATAAGCTATTGTGAACATGAAATTGTTACTTTTGATTTCCAGATTAAAAAGGAAATAATTATGAAAATGATTATATAGTAAACTATAAATTATTGCTAAAACTATTGTTTTAATAGCATAACATTAGTTTTCATTATTCATAATTACTGAGGGAAAATATTAGTGAAATAAAACAATCCCTTGCCTCCAAATTTCCACATTTAACATTGTTCTTGCCAGCATTTGTGTACATGTCAACCATAACTCAGTAACTAAAAAAGATAAAGGAACTTCCTCTCTCCCACTAACAGAAACCAACTTCTAAATTAAAACTACTTCATCTATACAGTCTCTTCACCATAGGAATTGATGATCTATTATTTCACTGGATTTGGGACTTTTGACAAGAAGATCTGGTGATTCAGAGAATTAAACTGTGTGTGGATGAGCACGATTAAATTCTGTATAAAAACAAAAAGAAAGAGCTAGAGAGAAATTCATATTGATATTGGACAAATGTTTTGATGAAGCCTTAGGAAAAAAGAATAGACACTAATCAAAGTAAGTATCATTCATGCATTATATTCAATGCAACCAAGAACAGATGTGAAAGGCTGATGTTAGAGAAATAATGAATAATGCAGTTGTTCAATGCCAACTCTCATTTTACCTGATTATTACTGTTTCTTTGATTGAATTATAGATGAGAAAAATGCATTTGTAAAGCACTAAATATATTTCAATTATTGAATTCACCATGAATCTATCACCAAAAATGATCCACCACTAGTATTCTGGATTACCTACAAAGTGGCTGAATCAGAAAAAAAAAAAAAAAAAAAAAAAAAAAAAAAACTACGGTAAATAAAAGCTGTGTTATTGTAAAATAATAATTGCCACTGTAGCTGAACACTATTTATGCAGCTGGGCAATATGCCATATGCTTTATTTTTATTTTCTTGTTTACTTTTTCCAAAAACACCAAGGTAGATATTACTGTCATTTCCATTTTATGGATAAGAAAACTAGCTTAAAAAACTTAACTAGATTACTAAATCTCATATGACCCATTAGCAGAAAAGCCAGGACTGACCTCTCTCTCTCTCCCTCTCTCTCTCTCTCGTTTGTCTATCCTTAGGTCCTCTGACCAAAAAACTCCTATGATGCAGGCTCTGACTGGTCAATATGTAATCACAACCCGATTCAATTTTTCATCAGTAGAATAAAATAAATAATGATGCTTAGCCCTGGGGGTTATTGTGGTACCAAATGAAAAGATGTTTGAAATCTGTGAAAACTGTAAACTGACACCATTATAGATACTTTTTACTATTAACAAATCGAATGTTCAGGCACTGGGTTTAATAAGAAAATAAGATATGGTTCAAACTTCATGATGATTACAGCATAGTGTGACAATCATATATAATTAAATATAGATGATGGCATGAAAGTTTCATAAGAAGTTCAGAGGAAGGAGAGATTTCATGTGAGAGACAGTGTTGAGGAAGGAAGGGAGAAGTCCAAATAGATAGGAAAACTAGTATAGGGTGTTTTAGAACAGGGGCAGGGACAAAGCAGAAGTATTCAGGAGAATTTACATAACTCAGTTGTTAAGTTTTGTGCAATATATGACAGTTTCTAATTTTTCATATCCTGATCAATATGTTCTACTCTTTAATAATAACAGAGGGAAAAAGTAATGTTAATTTTAATGAGCATAGCTTTTTTAAAAAAAGTGATTTTGGACATCTTTTGTGGATTAAACATTTATAATTAATTGTTTGTGTAGATGTCTACCCATATTGTCTCACTATTTGCTATTGATGCCAAGTAGTTCTTCACCAGTTAGAGAAGCTTTTTGTGTGTTAGGATATTAGTCTTATGCTTTATGAGCTGAAAATATTTTTCAAATTAATATGTCTTTGACTATGCTTATATTGATTTGCTATGGAATTTAAAACATATTGGTTTTAATTTTTTTTATTTTATGGATTCTGAGTTTTGTGCCATGCTGAGGAAAGCCCTGTCCATTTTCAGGTATATTTTTTAAAATTATTCTTTCTTTTTTTTTCTAGGATTTTTGTGGGTTTTTTAATATTTAAATATTTGATTCATATGGAATTCTCCCTGGAGTAAAAGTGTGAGACAGCATTCACATTTGTTTTTCATTGGTTTACATAATTGTTGAAATAGCATTTATTACAAAAATAAAACTCCAACTCAATAAATTTCTATGTTTTGGGTATATTTATAAATTTTCTCTTATTTTCCAATAATGTGTTCATGCATCAATATTACTATACTTTATTTTTTAAAAGATTTATTTATTTGAGAGAGAGAGAGAAAGAGAGAGAGAGGGAGGGAGTAGGGGGAGGGGCAGAGGGAGAGAAACTCAAGCAGACTCTGTGCCGAGCATGGAGTCCAATGCAGGGCTTGACAGGAGCTCGATACCACAACACTGAGATCATCACCTGAGCTGAAATCAAGATTCAGGCGCTCAACCGAATGAGCCACCCAGGTGCCCCAACATTACAGTATTTTAAAAAGCATTATAATTTTATAGAATGTGTTATAATGTAGTAGAGCTACTCTTTCAACATTCGTCTTCATTTTCAGAAATTTTGTGGATACTTCTTACTGGATTATTTTTCCACATAAACTTTAAATTCAGATTTTGTAGTTCAAATATCTCTTATTTTTATTTGAGACCCCTTAAATTTATTGATAATCTGAGGAGAAATTTCAGAGTTATTATGTTGAACCTCCTGGTTTTCAAGCAGCAAATAGCATAATTAAGGTCTCCTGGCATTTTCTCCCTCAATATCCACAGCAGCTCAAGACATAGCAAAATAAACTTGACAGTCTAGCCTGATCATGGAGGCCTGTAGGTTGAGCCTCATTGTACCTCTCACAGTACTTGTATGAAAAAGTCCCCTTATTTAAGACTCAACATAGAAGGACAAAATCAGCCCACAGCAGAGGCTAGGGTAGACCCCCAGGCTCCTGCACAAGTTGGAGAAAGGAGAGGCGGGCATAGGATCCACAGCCAGTGATGACGAGGGAGATTAAGACAACCCAGAGAAAATGGCCTCATTACCCAGAAGCCTTGCCTAAAGCCAAAGGAATAAACCAAACCAAACACCCAGCAGCATCATTGAGTCCAGCAGGGCTATCAAGTGTCCCTGCAGGGGAAGCACTGCATTTTCCATACACATCCTTCTCACAGTGTGAGTCAAATCAACAGCATCCCACTCCAGCCCAATTGTGTTACTTATTTATTGTCTATCTGCCCTCTTTTAGAATATCAGTTTATGAGTGTGGAAACTTGTCTAGCTTAATTACCTATCATATCTCCAGCAACTGCAACACTACACTCCCATTTTTTTAGATGAAAATTCAATAAATGTATATCGAATAAATGAATAAAAAAAACACATGAATAAATGGAGTGATATTCTGCTAAGGATATTACCTCTGACTATTGCACTCCATTAGTTTATTAGTGAGATGTGCCATGAGAAAACAGAAAATAGAAAAGCTGAAAAGCCCAGAGATGTGAGATGTATGTGTGAGTTAAAGACAAATATGCATTTATTCTTTTGCTTGCATTGCTTGTATTGCATTATGTTTATCTATGTGTTCCTGGTGAAGCCAAAATTATTACTTGTCACTTTTTAAAAAATCTCAGTTTGTCTATAGGTACTTGACCATGATATTTGTCTGACAGAAAATTTTATTGGGAGTCTTACGATCACTTGAGACCTTGACCTTTCACTTTTCCTTCAAAAAGCAAATGGGAGTAAGCATTGACTTTGCTTGTTATCATTGAAAAAAATATGGTCCAGATAAAACTTTGCTTTCAGTGGCTAATGCACAGTTTCTTATTCATGTGTTCATTATGAGTGAACTTGACCATTGCAATAGTTTCCATAATCGCTTCCCTACCGTTAGAACAATTTTTGATGATATCACCCTCATGCTTCACTTGCTTAATTAGACCCCAGTGCATCAATGAGTCCTTTTAACTTTCTCCTGTGAAGGCTCTTCATGCCCAGGGCTCACCCCTGTCTCTAAGTTTTATGCTGTTCTTCTTAGCCAAGGCTGTAAGATATTTGAGTACAGTTGTTTTCTAGACAATTTATGTTTTTATTGATAACAGAATGAATCTTTACCCATTTCTTTGATGCTGTCTGAATAGGGAAGGGATTTGATATTTTTTGAATACCTACTATGTGTGAGAGTGTGTGCTATGCATGTCACACTTATGGTTTCATTTAAAATTAAGATATCATTTTCCTTATAGTAAATTAGTAATTGCTCACTGTAAATGTTTTGGGAATGTAAAAATTTACAAAATAGAGAACAAAATTAGCCAATCTTCTCTCTCAGTCCGGAAGTAAACATGGTACAATATACAGGGTTTTTCTATATTTAATACATGTATGTGACTGTGTTGTTCATATAGTTGTCAACTTACTAAATCATAGTCTTTTATCCATTTGATTAAAATATCTTTAACATATCCTGTTCAATGACTGTTAAGTTCTATTACAAAGCTTTTATGCTGTTTCTAATGGGTAACTGGAATAGCAATTGACAGAATTAAAAGCATGAGTTGAAACAAAGAACAAATAACTTTGGGGATACAGTCCAACAGATAATCTCATGATCTGTTACTCCTATGTTAAGTTTGGTTTAATTTAAAACTAATTTTTAAAAAGTATGATTTCTTATGCTTGAAGAGAATTATGTAATAATTTTCTATAATAAAGAGAATTCTGACCCAAGTTTTATATTTAAGTGATTTATCGTTAATTTCCAAATTATTGGCTAATTACTTCCACTAGTTTAAGTGAGAGGAAATGGGATTAGAGTGAACATGGGAAATGAGCTGGGTTGTATGGGAGTGAAGAAAATAAATTTACTGATATGTTGGTTCAAGTATGGTCTTGTCCAATATCAAGGAACTTATATGCATGCAGCTCAGTTTTGTAAGATTATTGGAGAGGAGGAAGTATGGAACCAGAAACCTTTGTTTGATATCCAGGATTCTCCAAATTCTTGCTTAAATTCCTGCTCTATTAAATGGCACTGGATACTGTTGGGAAATAGCATTAGTTAAAAGTTAGAATAATAACAGTCACCAAACACAGAAGCTCTCTTTTCTCAGCAGAGTTGAGTCAACTGGAGCCCAGAATTAGGGAGTAGGCAAGAGGAAGTCCCCTCCTGTCCTATCCACACATGTCCTCAATATTCAGGTGAATCCATTCACTGGAAGGAAAGGATTAAGAAGAATTAAGAAATCATATTGATAGAGACATTGCCTATGGCTTCAACCTCTACAAGAATTTTCATTTCAGTTTATTTAGTTGTTTTTTTTATTATTGAGAATTGAGTTCCTTGGAAAAATAAATAAAAGCTTAATTTGAAATCAGTGAGAAGAGTTGAGTACCAAAAAGCTTGATGGATGAAAAAAATACCCAAATCATAGAAAGTTAGCCAAGCTTTTGTGGAAAACCATTCCATTGGAGAATCCCACCACAGAATTTATTGGTAAAGCCTTAGAGACCTCGAAAGAGAGGGAGCACATTGTTTATGAGTTTATTTTCTGGGACACTGTTTTGATAATGGTGGTAGTAAAACTTCCTTTGAGATAAATTGGTAAAGCAGAAGGTTAACATCAAGGTAGTGCTGAATAAGACTTTGTAGACATATTCTGAGCAACCTCAGAATGTAACTGTCATTTGTAAAGTTGTATTTGTGACCCTCTTGGACAGGCTGATATTTCCTAGAGTTTATTCTGTGATAATTATTTGGAAATTCTAATTTAATTCTAAATTATGAACACAAAACCGTAAACTGGATAACAATTCAAAAGAACCAGTTTCATTTCTGTAACAGTTTTTAAAAGAAGCATGTCTCCTCATTACTGTTTTCTTTAATGTTTATAAGTATATGGGGTATTTGAGAAACCAGATAATTTTCAGGAATAATCTGGTTGATAAAATGAATCCAGAATGAAGACATTACATTTATATTATTCTCCCTAATGGCTTATTAATAAGTATAAAATAACTGCAAATATAAAATAGTAAAGCAAATGATTCATTTTAACAGAGACAGTGAAATACACAAAGGGTTACATAATGGTATTTTGGTGTTGACCCTGAGAGCTGAAAGTATTTATTATTATTTGTTTGTTTGTTTGTTTGCTGTATTTACTGAGTAGAAATGCAGGTAGTTAAGAGAAAGTGTCAGGCAAAATAGAAGATGTTTGATAGGACAGATTTAATTAGCTGATACAAATATTATAATATATCAGCACTTTTAACAACATGACCTTCGATTGTTCCTCAGGGGACACAGCACAACAAAGAGAAAGACCTTTCTTCTAAAATGACAGCTGCTGATAATTCTCTGTATTTACACGTTTCGTTCCTTCTAAAAAGCACAACATGTCCTTAATTTTGTGATGATGCTCCTCAAAGGTTAATGGGTCTGAACTCACATTCCTGATAATTCAGCTTTTGTACAGTAGACCCAGTTCACTGCAAAGTCAGGGGAATAAGGATTATTACAAAGCTAGGACTATGAAAGGCCACAGAACAAGAATAGAGTGAAAAGTATGGAGTTAAAAGATTAGCATTGATCCTAGATTATCACAAAAGTTGCCTAAATATTCTCTGGTGTCTGTGCTACCTCCAGATGCTCAATCTATCTTAACCTGCCTACAGATTTATTCCTTCTTAAACACATCTTTGATCATGCTACAGCCACAAGTAAAATGTTCAATGGCTCCTTAAAACTGAAGTATAAATGCTATCCACTTAATCATTTGGCCACTGCTTATATTGCCACACTTCTTCCACATGCCTCAACTGTGTGAAGTCCCCACTTCAGCTAGGCTGCTCTATTTTGTCCTAGTTTGACTTAAAACAACACTGCCTCACACATTTGCTCACAAAACCAATCTCAAACACACGGGGTATGCCTAGCTGCTTCACCATACACCTCCTTTTCATTGACATCTTCCCCAAATTTTCTAGAAAAAAGCTTTCAACTCTCAACTTCTGTAACACTCTGCTCTTGTTAATAATGTATTTGACACACTCATGACCTGTTTTCTTGAGGTCAAAGTAAGATCTTGCAGCTAGCATCTGTTCCTACTGCTTAGTCTTACAAGTACTCCCTTACTCAATAAATATCCAGTGGTTAAATAAACAAATACTGATATGTTGACCACCAACTCTGAAGAAAGTTATAGGAATTTTGAGACATGGATATATTTATATTGGATATATTATCCAATATAAATAAAACATAGAATATATTCCAATTATTTCCAAATTTGTATTTAACAAAGGTCATAGGAGAGTTACTCAGGAAGAATCAAGAGGTAGGGGCCTCTTCACCTGCCCGTTGGTGTCTTTGCCTTCCTCCAAGTCTACCCTGTGTCTTGCTTCCATGAAACACAGCGGAACAATGTTCTGCAGGATGAACATCCGACCTAATCCTGCAGAATGTTTACTGTTTCCCATGGTTAGATCCACCAGGCTCAGATTTTTCCACTTAATAGTTTTTCTTAGAGGTTTAAACTTTAGATAACTGAATAAAAGAATTTAGAAAGAATGAATACACACTGTGGGTTGAATGTTTTAAAGCCAAATAAACAATTAACATATGGAGGAAAGTAACTAGTATTTACTGAGTACTGGTATATTTTGGATGCTATGCAAGATTCTTTGTGAATACATCTTATTTATTTTCAATTTTAACAATGAGGAAATTGAAACTCAGGATGGTTAACCAACTTGCTCAAGGTCACACAATCAGAATAACAAGGTTCAGATTTCCATTCAATATGCTGTTCTTAAATTAAGACTCTGTTTCTCTTGCATAAATACCCACATGAGATATAGCTGAATTATATGATAGATGTATTTTCAATTATTTTAGAAACTCTCAAATAACTTTCCAAGTGGTTATGGAATTTTACATCCTCATCAGCAGTTTATTAGTGTTCCAGCACTACCATATTTTGCCAGAACTTGGCATTTTCGGTCATTTAAAATTTTAGCCACTCTAATTGGTATGTATTAGTATAGACCGAGGTTTGTACTTGTATTCTCCTAGTGACAAATATATTGAGCATCATTCCTGTGCTTATTGGTCATTCATAAATCTTCTGTGATGTGTCTGCTCAAACCTTTTACCTATGTTTATTGGGTTGTTTGTCATATGTCCACACAAAGATTTCTACATAAATGTTCATAGCTGTTTTATTCACAATAGCCAAAATATGGCAAACAACCTAAATACCCAATGATAGGTGAATGGATACATAATATAGATCAGTACAATGAATACTAGACAACAACCAGAAACTAATGACACATATAAGCAAAGTGAATGAACCTCAGAATCACTGTGCAGAGTGAAAGAAGCCATACCCCAAGAGAACATACTATATGATTCCATTTATAAATAAATAGATGACTGATAGGTAGACATATATAGATGTAGACATATAAATTCATCATTCCAGAAAGTGCAAATTAATCTATAGTGACAAAAATCAAATCAACATTTGCCTGGGGCCATGGTTAGGGGACATCTTGAGGGGGATGAATATGTTATAGTTTCATTGCAACAATGATGTGGCCAGGGTATACATGTGTCAAAACTCTTCAAATTGCATACTTTACATGGGAATAGAAAGTATACCTCAGGTTGATAATAAACAAAAAGACATACATACAAACAAACAAATATACATACATACAAACTAGGGAATGCATCAGATAAAATATGATTTTGGTATTATTCTTCTCACCATGCCTAATAAGACTAAAGTAAGTGTCTCTATCCAGAAATATCTCTACCTTGGTTTTGATCTTATCTGTTGTACCTTTTGTTGCATCCCCTTATTTCCATGTCATCACTGATTTTTCCAACAACCCCATCAATGAAATTTTGAAAACTCTCAATTTGTTCATAGTGGCTTATCTTTAAGACTTTAAGTTCAGAGTCAACATTGCTTCTGAAGTCATAAGGTATTCTTTCTCTCTTTGGGCATATATATCACAAAATATTCTATTTCAAGAATGGTATTCTCTGCTAATGTGTAACTTTCAAAACATTCATTACTCCTGAGAATTATCAGGAAATGGATTCTCTCTTTGCCAATTACATTCCCAGTATGAGTAATTAAATATACACAATAATTTCAACATGAAGAGGACAATTTTTAGGTTCAACATTATCTTTTTTTTTTAAATCTCTCTCTCAAACATCCACTCATGATAAAAACTCAACAAATTAGGCAAAGACGAAACATATCTCAACATAATAAAGGCCATATATGATTAGCCCACAGTTAATATTACACTCAGTGAAGAAAGGTTGAAAGCTTTTCCTCTAAGATCAGGAATAACACAAGGGTTGGTTCACTCTGACCAGTCCTATTCAATATATGGCTGAAAGTCCTAGGCAGAGTAGTCAGGCAAGAAAAAGAAATGAATGACATCAGAATTGGAAAGCAAGAAGTACAATGGTCTCTATTTGTGGGTGATATGATTTTATATAGAGAAAATCCTAAAGACTCAACCAAAAAATTGTTAGATCTAATCAATGAATTCAATAAAGTTGCAGAATATAAAATTAACATACAAAAACCAGTAGTGTTTCTGGGGTGCCTGGGTGGCTCAGTGGGTTAAGCATCTACCTTCAGCTCAGGTTGTGATCTCAGGATCCTGGGATCAAGCCCTGCATTTGGCTCCCTTCTCAACAGGGTGTCTGCTTCTCCCTCCGCTCATGCTCTGCCTCTCTCCCAAATAAATTTTAAAAAAACAAAACAAAACAAAACAAAAAAAAACTTAAAAACAAATCAGTAGTGTTTCTATACCCTAACAATAAATTTTCTGAAAAAAAATAAATTGATCCAGCAAACAGTAGCATTAATTTTTTTTAATTAGGAAAAATTTAACTAAGGGAGTAAAATATCTCTACCCTGAAAACTATAAGGCATTGATAAAATAAATGAAAACACAAATAAATAGAAAGGTATCCCATGTTCATGGATTTGAAGAAATGATATTGTTAAAATGTCAATACTAATGAAAGCCATTTATGGATTCAATGAAATCCCTATGAAGATTCCAATGGCATTATTTACAGAAGTAAAATTTATACAGAACCACAAGAAACTCCAAATAGCCAAAGAAATCCTGAGAAAGAAGAACAAAAAAGAAGGCATCACACTTCCTGATTTCAACCTATATTATAAAGCTATAGTCATCAAAATAGTATGGTATTGACATAAAAACAGATAAGCAGACCAAGAGAACAGAATCAAGAGCCCAGAAACAAACTCAAGCATGTATGGTCAACTAATATTTGACAAGGGAGCCAAGAATACTCCATGGAGGAGACAGTCTCTTCAATAAATGGTACTGGGTTAACTGGATATTCACATATTTAAAAAAAATGAGAATGGGACCCGTAACTTAAGCCTTTCCTAAAAATTAACTTGAAATTGATTAAAGACTTAAATGTAAGGCTTGAAATCATGAAACTACTAAAAGAAAACATAAGAATAGGGGCGGAGCAAGATGGCGGAGGAGTAGGAGACCTGGATTTCCTCTCCTCTCAGGAATTCAGCTGGATAGGGATAAAACCATTCTGAACACCTACAAACTCAACAGGAGATCAAAGAAAAGAATAGCAACAACTCTCTCATCAGAAAAGCAACTACTTTCTGGAAGGTAGGATGTGCAGAGAAGTGAATCCGAGGCGATATTCGGGAGGATAGACGGCGGGGGAGGGGCCTCCGTCGGCCGCTTCTGGCAAGTGATAGAACCACGGAGCACAAAATCGGAACTTTTAAGTCGGCTCCGCTGAGGGACCTCACTCTGGTGGCTAAGCGGGGGATGGAACCCTCCGGGACAGTGTGGTCTCAGGACCCTCGGGGTCACAGAAAGACTGGGGGTGCCTGAGTGCGGCAGAGTTCCCAGGTAACAGAGCAGAGAAGCCAGCTGCAGAGGCGGAGCCGAGGAGCGGGCTCTCAGCTCGGGGTTGCCATAAACCGTGATCCGCGGCACAGTCGGGCCACTGCTCCTCCAGCAGGGACCCAACAAGCGGCAGATCCGGGGAGACTCACCTTCCTTCCCCGGGAGGAGCGACGCGGAAGTACACCGCAGGGATCTGCTGGGTTTGGAGACTCCACCTGGGGTCGGGTGCCAGAGATAGAAATGCGCGGTCACAGGCCGGGTGAGCACGGAGTGCGGCCGGAGACTGGGGAGACGGGAGTGACTGATGGCTTTTCTCTGGGGGCTCACTGAGGAGTGGGGCCCCAGTTCTCGGCTTCTCCGGGGTGGAGATTGGAAGGCCACCATTTTCACTCTCCGCCTCCAAAGCTGTACGGAAAGCTCGCAGGGAACAAAAGCTCTGGAGAGCAACCCGAGCAGATTACTTAACCCTGACTGGGCGAGGGCGGGGCACTTCCGCCTCCAGCAAAGACATTTGGGAACCACGGCAACAGGCCCCTCCCCCAGAAGATCAGCGAGAACAGCCAGCCAAGACCAAGTTTACCCATCAATGAGAACAGCAGAACTCCAGCACTAGGGGAATACTGCACGTAGAATTCATAGCTTTTTTACCATGATTCTTTAGTCTTTCAAAGTTAAGGTTTTTTTTAACTGTCTTTTTTTTTTTTTTTTTGAATTTTTCTTTTTCCCTTTTTCAACCAA